>NC_081518.1:18254496-18479496 GCF_030273125.1 Centropristis striata
CGACTTCACTGATTAGACAGCAAGGTAAGGCAGCTCCACTAGGACAAACAGGACAAACCTCACAGCCCTGAATGCCTGAATAAGTGATTTGGTGCTATTGCCTTGACTTGAAAGTTTGCAAAATGTCACACAGAGCAATGTTTGTCTGTTGCACACATAGACTTTACATTTTTTATTTTGATAAAACTGTTTTGTTCATATTCTAGATGTAATTATTTGTCCCTGAAAATTATAAACGTAATTTGATAAATGATCTCAAAAAAAACTTCAATACATGCTTGAGCATTTGTGCAGGAAAAATATAAGCTATTGCCTACATTGACACACTACAGACTATCCAACAAACACATATTTTTAGCTGTTTATAGTTTTGTCATTTTGTAGCATTTTGACAATGTAAGCACATATTAGTGATTTATTACTGTAACAGTTTAGATTAAGATAACATGAAATAGTAGTTGTGATATGTACCCTAGTGATATGTTTTATTATGGATGGTCTGTAGTGTGTCAATGTAGGCAATAGCTTATATTTTCCTGCATGAATGCTCAAGCACGCGCGCACAAATCAAATATCCGCGCACGCAAATCGTGTTTTTCTCTTCGCAGGCTACAATATTGCTCTAGGGAGCAGAGATGCAGGATACAAAATAGCTCGCAAGTGATTTGAAAGCGCTCGAAAAAACAATATGCGCGTGCGGATGTTTGATTTGCACGCGCGCAGGTCTCATTACGGGTGCGCGATTTATGTCAGTGTTCTAATCCCATAAATCAGGGATGAAATAAGGAAAGACAAAATTAAGTATCATGAAGTTGAAAATCAATATAGCAGTGGTGACCTCAGAGCTGCCAGGAAAGGAATATAATCCATGTTACCAATTCATCAGTCTACCTGTAGACCAAGCATGCCATCAGTGGCAATGGTGAGAAGGATGCAAATTTGGCAAGCATTTTGAAATTCACATTTCTCTTGTTTTGAAAGGTTTGATTTTGTGAGTAAAAAGTTCCTTGCTGTGAGAGGCTCTCATACCTCAGAGTGATTTGGTGATAGCTCAGCGTTTTCAGTGTCACGACTCTATTCAAGAGGCTGCACATGTGCAAAGCTGCAGGCCCTGACTCCACCTGTAGAAGCACTGCCTCACTGTGCTGACCACCGCTGTGAAGTGTTCACTATTCTTTTCCAGATGTGTGCTGAATGTGGGCAAATACCAGCAACATGGGAAAAAAAATCTACTGTAACACCTGTTCCAAAAGATAATAATCCAAGAGAACTAAAGGAATTCAGAACAGTTGCACCAGAACAAATGATTAATTCAGAAAGGTAGCATCATTCATGGGAAAAATGGGGATATTGTGGAGAAACAAATATCTGGGAACCAGGTTTGACCCTGATCTTAAAATTGATAAAAACACAGGGTTGATTGTAAAGTGGGGAAAACAAAGAATTCACTTGATGCGTGAGCTGAATTATTTTAATAGTTTAATTTTATTTTAATAGTCTGTGACGAGCCAGACAAACCATGGGATAAGAACATCGTTATACTGCTGGCCCACAAGCCTTGTTGGAAGTGGAACACAAACCTCATTTTGTACCAAAAAAAAAGTTTAAAATGATTAATTCAAAGTCATAATATTTTTTTTAAGGGTCCATCTTTCAACAACAACAGTGTTGACTATAGCCAACTGTGTTGTGTGCAAAGATTCCACAGATTGTGTAGTGGAAAATGATTACTCTTGTGAGCAAATCTCATGAAAAGACCAAAACTAACAGTGTATTTATTCATCTGTCTGTCTGTCTGTCTGTCTGTCTGTAGTACTCTGAAACACTCATTAATGTTCTATGCCTCGCAACGGGGCACCAAATATTGGGGTATCTATGTAGGGGTATCTGGTTACAGATACAAATTAAGGATGGCTCTTTTATGAATAAATGATGACCTTGCACAGGGCGTCAAATATGTTACAGTTTTTCTCAGTCGCTTTGCTGCATTTCTCACATCACTATTTAGATTTGCACAACAGTTAATACATTTCTCAAAACAATTACAACAAACTGCAAAACCTAGTTGATAACCTGCAAAAGTGTGTCACTTGCTCAAAAAGGACAGCTCATTCCTCAAAAGCAAGTATTCATGTCAATGAAAGTGTCAGAAAAAAACAGCCTCATTAACAACAAACATGGCATCCCTTTGGGTCGAGCTGTGACAGTCCAGAGTCACAGTGTTGTAGAAATGCTCCTCACTATGTCCTGCTGGTTCATATACGTGTAAAGTGTTTATGGTTTATGGATTCAGCTCTGAGTGATTGAGAAGTGGCTTATCATTGGTTCAACTAATGCTTCACACAGCCTTCTCATCACTGAAAGCTGAGCTTCACCTCAGAGAAATTATTCAATTCCAGAGACATCTTCAGTAAAAAAAATAAAGCTTTTAAAAAATGTATAAAATTTGCTTGACAAATTTTTACAACTAGTTCAACATTTTTGTATGGAATGACTCAAGCAATGAAATGAGGACTATTAGTTTTTATATGGAATGACTTCTCAGCATTCACAAGTATAGTTAATTTTGACTGACATGACATAAGCAATGATAATGTTATAAAGCAGAAGAAAGTTGTATGAAAGCACTTGATAACTGTCCAAAAGCATTTGTAATGTGTATGGTTGTAAGGAGAAACTGCTACTATGATGAGCACAAATGACTCAATGTTGTGGAGGTTGAACTAACTGTTGTGCAAATGTTAATAGTGATGTGAGAAATGCACCAAAGACACTGAGAAAAACTGTTAACACAACTCACAGCCACAGTGTATACACAGTATACATTATATACATATACATTAGATCATACATATATCGTTATGTTACGTTATATTTTTTCAAAGGAGGAACAAAAGAGAATGATTAAAAACATGTGTGAGTGGTGATTGAGTTCCCACTAACTATAGTTAGGCCTTACCTGCTGATGGGCCCCGGCCCTTACCTGTGTGGAGATACTGACATCTGTCCCCGAGCTGAAGGAGAAGAGACCCTCCATCCCCAGCGATCTCCTCTCCACTCTGTGCGTCTCTCACGGCCCCTCTGTCAGAAGAGGAAATAAAATCATAACTTTAGGGACTTTCAAAGACTCTATTTGCTCTCAACAACAGCTTTTGTTCCTAAAACCATGCAAGGCAAATATTATATAAATATAATATAATACATTCTATTAACAGTCTCAAGTATCTTTTTTTTTTCAGAATAAAATCGACATATTGGTTGTTTGATGCATTGTTAGCACATTTTTGTTGTTTTATTCTGTGTTCAAGTAACTTTCGTTTATTCATTGGTGTGTTCATTCAATAAAACATGTTAAACCATTTCAGTATTTCAATCAATCAATCAGACTTTATTTGTATAGCACTTTTCATACAAGAGAGATGCAACACAAAGCGCTTTACATAATAAAAAAAAAAAAGGAGAAAATAATTATAATAATTAAAAAAAGATAACGAAACATAGAAACAAACATTTCACAGCTTTTCTTTCAAATTCCCACAACAAAAGTGAGGACTGGACACCCAAGACCAGACTTTTCCTATTTTATGTTGTAGTGGGTTTGATCAATGCAGTGCAAGTTTTGTGCTCTGATGAATGTTAAGAAATAAAAACTGAAATAGTTGGATCAAACAACGTGTAAATTATATAAATGTAACGTAAATAAATATTTGGGGGTGATTAAATGTAAAGAAAACATAGGTGTAACAAACCTTTAATCATTTGTTAGTATTTTGTATTTTGGTATAATCACCCTTCCAACTGTTAAGTATTGAGGTATACTAAACCTTTAAACTGTTAGAATTGATGGTGTAAATAATTCTTCAAAACCTTTTAGAAGGCAGACTTATAGCTTCATTAGAATCAGACTGATTTCTGGAGGGAAATTCTTTAGTTAGAAGCTTAATGCTTCATCAGTAATTAAATCTTAGTATTTTTATTCGGGTGTAGTAAAAATTTTTAATTGTAAATTGTAATACAAGTGTAATTTATTTCAAAAAATGGTGCTTGGATGAGATGCTGATTTAGTTCCAGTTCTACAGCCGTCCAGTAGGGGACGCTGTCGTCAGATACAAGGGGTTAGAACTGCAGGTCTGAGTCTGCAGTCTCCTGCAGTTCCACATACATCCAGTAGGGGCACTGACAAGAGGCCCAGAACTACAGGTCTAAATCTACAGGTGCAGATCTGCAGCCTCCGGGTCTGCAGACATATACTATTGTGGTCGTCGAGCTGAAGGAGAAGAGACCCTCCATCCCCAACGGTCTCCTCTCCACTCTGTGCCTCTCTCACGGCCCTTCTGTCCGAAGAGGAAATAAAATCAACTTTAGGGACTTTCAAAGACTCTATTTGCTCTCAACAGCTTTTCTTCCTCAAACCACGCAAGGCAAATATTATATGAATATAATATAATACACTCTATTAACAGTCTCAAGTATCGTTTTATTTTATTATTATTATTTTTATTTTTTTAAATAACTTTCAGAATAAAATAGACATATTGGTTGTTTGGTGCATTGTTTAGCATGGTTATTTCTGTCTTTGTCAAATGATACAGTTAGGTAACTTAGGTACCTTAGGTTATCATTATTATTATTGTTATTATTATTATTATTATTATTATTATTATTATTATTATTATTATTATTATCTTCAATAACTTATATTTACTACATAGGACACATCATCATAAATGGCTTTCCAGTGCCAGGATGTAGCGCTTCATCAAGCTAACAAGCTAGTGTGGCTAGCTGCTCCTTTAAGAACACCAGTGGGTTGCTAGGCAGCAGAACAACAACCAGGCGAGGATGGCGGAGAAACAGAGTGCAGGTTGGTCCAGTCTACTGGTTCTGCGTTAGATTATCATGTTCAGACAACAGTAAAGGCAACATTATTTTTCATAAATGTCTTTTTTTTTTTTTTACTTCAAAGTGAAAGTTGTTCACTTGAAAGCTTGGCCGTTGGAGTTATTGCTTCAATAATAGTAGCTCTGCTTCCTGTCTTCTGTCCATCAGATGTCACAGCGTCAGATATCCACAAGAAGATAAAAGCAGCCTTTGAAGCATTTGACTATTCCTCTAACAACACAGTGGATGTCAGGTGAGCTCCTAGAGATCCATTGTTGTAATGTAAAAACCCTTTAGGTCACAACAAGGTCTGACTCCAGGCACCAGACATGTGAGGATGAATACCCAAGTTATTTTGTTTTTGTTTACAGGCTCCCATCAGTTAGGTCTAAGTTCAAGTCATGACCATGTGCAATGGCGAATAGTGGACTGATTACTCTACCTCTACCTAAGACTGTCTCTTTGAAGTTGTCAGTATTTTATAGGTCAATTGCGCTTTGGAACAGTTTGAGCCGCAGGTTGCCCACCCCTGAGTTAGGTCAATAAAATGTCTTAATACTTCTCTCAGTGAGATCAGCACCATTATACTCAGTCCTTATTCTATTTATTTTAATGTATGTTTATTTGTAAAGGGACAGGTATGTAGCGTCAATCGTATCTAGATGAGCCTTTACAATACAACAGAAACAGCAGACACAGTGTGTTCTAACATGATGTTTGTTTTCAAGGGAGATTGGCACCATTATCTTTTCCCTGGGCTGCTTCCCCACTCAGGCAGACCTACATGACATAATAGCTGAGGTCAGGACTGTTTTATTATCTTTTTTTCAACTGCTCATATGTTGGATAAATAAATAAGACAAAGTTATCTGAGGCTTTCCTCAGATCTATCCGAGGAATCAATCTATCAATCTCTATATTGTATTAAAATCGGCTGCCATGTATTATATTATGTTATGAGCAGCTTGTTTTAAAAGGCCAACACTCAGCAGCCTGGCCCTTTCTAACCAGGTTGAAGAGGACCACACAGGATTTAGTCACTTGGACAAGTTCCTCCCAGTCATGACCAAAGTGCTGCTGGAGCACAAGTAAGAAGTTCTGTTATCTTCACTGGTTACTCTTGATTGATGTCATTTTGTTTTTGTTTTGTTTATCCAACTGAATTTTGACCTAAATGATCAGTCTTTTATATAAGGTCATTTTGTTGAGTTACTGCAGTATCTGGTAGAATACAAGTGTGGTGTAAAAGTCCACAAAGGCTACCACTGTACACCAATTTATGATCATTAATCCTTTATGTACTTTCACCACCCTTGAAAATAATTCAAGACTTATTTTAATCTATGCACTTTTCATTTTAACATGCTTTTCTGTGCTTAAAGCAGGTACATGGGTTTTAAAGCATATACTCCTTGATACACCGTTTTGTTCTTATGTTGTAACTCTGACAACGGTTCATCTTCACCTAAAACCACTTGATCCTCTTAGTAAGCACAGTACAGTTCAGTCTCTAGTGATAATTGGACTTGGAAATTATTAACTGAGGCTATGTTTAATTCCATCATGTTTGATCACAGTGTTTTTACTATGTCATTGTGTTAATACCATCAAGGAGTTTCTTCCACTTGCCCATATTGTCAGGGACCCCCTGGTCTTCCCCTACAAACTGTCACTCAAAGAGACATGTGCCAACCAGGAAGAGACTCAAATGATCACAAAGAAACTTAAAAAGACTACAACCAGACCAAAACAACTACAGAGAGATCCCAAGCTGCTGTAAAGAGACACAGAGACTCTCAACAACTATGAAAAGGGGCAAAACAACCACAGAGCAAAAATTACAGTGGCTTGCAAAAGCCACTGTAATCATCCCCCTTGGATGTTTCACCCTTTTGTTGCTTTTACACATGAAATCATGGTGGATATAATTTGGCCTTTTTAAAAAGAATTTGCACAAAAAAAAAAGTCTTTAATATCAAAGTGAAAACAGATTTTTACAAAATAGTATAAATTATTAAAAATATATAAGGTAAAATAAATGATTGCATAAGTATTCATACCCTTTGAAGTAACTGAACTAATTCCAGCTAGTTCCAGCTAGTTGATGCAGCAGAGTCACAGTTAGTAAATGGAGATCAGCTGAGTACAGTTGATGTGTGTCAAGTGATCGTAGTATAAAAAAACATGTGTCTGGGAGGTCCAGTCTCTGGTTCATCACTATTCCTGCTACAATTGCAACATGAAGACAAAAGAACACTCCTAGTAACTCAGAGAAAAGATCATTGAACAGTAGAAGTCAGGAGATGACTACAAAAAAAAACCCCAAAAAACTTACTGGACATCCCACAGAGTTAAATCATCATTAAGAAATGGAAGGAGTATGGACCTTGTTTAAATCTGCCTAGAGATGGCCGTCCTCACAATCTGAATGACCTGACAAGCAGAAGACTGGAGAGGGTGGTCACTAAGACACCTAGGACCACTCTGCAGGAGTTATAAGCTTCAGTGGCTCAAATGGGAGAGACTGTACATACAACAACTGTTGCCTGGTTCTTCACCAGTCTGAGCTGTACGGGACAGAAAAAAAGCTCATCAAATCTCACCTGGAATTTACCCAAATGCATGTGGGAGACTCCAGGGTCAACTGGAAGAAGGTTCTATGGTCTGATGAGACAAAAACTGACCTTTTTGGCTATCAGACTAGACACTATGTTTGGCGAACACCAAACACTGCACATCACCACAAACGCACCATCTCCAGCGTGAAGCATGGTGGTGGCAGCATCATGCTCTGGGGATGCTCCTCAGCAGCAGGTCCTGGAAGGCTGCAGGACCAGTCTTCTTCTTGTCAGGTCACTCAGATTGTGAGGACGTCCATCTCTAGGCAGATGTAAACAAGTGACATACTGCTTCCATTTCTTAATGATGGTTTAACTGAACTCTGTGGGATGTCCAGTGAGTTTAAAAATTTTTTAGCCATCTCCTGACTTATACTTTACAATGATCTTTTCTCTGAGTTACTAGAAGTGTTCTTTTGTCTTCATGGTACAATTGTAGCAGGAATAGTGATGAAGCAGAGACTGGACCTCCCAGACACATGTTTTTTAATACAATGATCACTTGACACAAATCAACTGTACTCAGGTGATCTCCATTTCACTAACTGTGACACTGCTGCATCAACTAGGTCAGTTATTTTAAAGGGTATGAATACTTATGCAATGATTTATTTTACCTTATAGATTTTTAATTATTTGATATTATTTTTGTAAAAATCTATTTTCACTTTGATATTAAAGAGGGTTTTTTTGCAAATTCTTTTTAAGAAGGCCAAATTATATCGACCATGATTTCATGTGTAAAAGCAACAAAAGGTCGAAACATCCAAGGGGGATGAATACTTTTGCAAGCCACTGTAACTACTGAACAATTACAAGCATTACATTAAGTGCCACAACACTACTCCCCAGAGACAAAAAATGACCAGTAAGAGATACAAAACCAGAGGTAGATACGTAATAACTACAAGAGGCACAAAATAACGACAACAAGAGCGTGTCTTGCTCCCCGTACGAGAGGTTTTTGGGCCGTTTGCATTCTGTGCCAACGGGTCCATTGTGTCAAAATCCACCCATGACATCAGACAACAGACACAAATAGCAATATGTTGTGTGTGTTTGTTTTTGTGCTAGGTTCCCTCCCATCCCTGAGGACCGTCTACTTCAGGCCTTTGAGGTGACATCAGCTTCTGTTTCCTGATATTCTGCACATGATCTAAAATACGTTTCAGTTTGAGCCTGTGTGAACATCACACTGTCAACAGAGTGAACTGACATCACAATGTTAGTGACTCATATTTGTTGAAGAATAACGAGACTGTTTCCAGGTTCTGGACAAAGATAAGAAAGGCTACCTGGAGCCTGAGGAGCTGACAAAGTACATGACACAGGAAGGTAAAGCAGACGCTTGTCTTTTTTATAGATGTTTTTATGATCCAACATTCCTCTTACTGTGTTGTTTCTGTTCATAACCAGGTGAGCGCTTCACTCAGGACGAGATGGACGAGATGCTGACAGCACTCACCGACCGTGAGAAGAACCTCGTCTATTACAAAGACTTAATCAGCCAGCTGACCATTGACCCCGACATGTAGCCAGTGTGTGTGTCTGCTTGATGAAAATATTAGTTCATGCCTGCATGTTTTAACCCTTAATAGGGCACTCATTGAAATACTTGCAAATTCAAAATTTCAACCCTAGAGAATATTGAAGGATATTACATACAGCCAGAATGTGTAAAAAAAAAACATACGGACCTGGGGAGGGGGGTAATATTTTGAGAAAAAAGTTTACGAGATTAAAGTGGCAAATCTATGAGAAAAAAATGCGCAGATTTATGAGATTTAAAGTGGTGAATCTGGGAGAAAAAAGTTGCTTTTTTTCCCACTTTTTTCTCATAAATCTGCAAGTTTTTTCACGCAGGTCTCTTAAATATGCAACTTTTTTTCTTGTAGATTTGCCACTCTAATCTAGTAAATTTGCAACTTTTTTCCCGAAATATTAACCCCCCCCCATTGTATTTCTATTGTTATTCATACTTAATATGCACTAATATGCTGTTATAGTCAAGTTCTCCTGGTACAAGTCATTGAAGAATACCCCAACTGTTTCTTGAAGATTTTTTTCCTAAATTTTTCAATTTTACATTGGAGATCAAGGTGAATAAAGTTAATATTATTATATTATTATCATAGTGATTGGTCAGATGTCATGGTGTCACCGACTGTGACGTAGCCTGATCTTTGCTGATTAGCTGGAAGAAATCCATGTGGTTCTACAACCAAACAGAGAGACTTGGGGACCTCATTTAGATATCCACTGAAGTTACCAAATATAGTTTTTCGCCCGATAAAGGGTTAATGTGGGTCAGTAGTTCAGATATGGTTTAATAAATAAATGTACATGTCACAGTGCTGACTTTGAATTGTCTTTCAATTCAGTTAAAAATAAGTTTTGCTCAAACTGACAAATTCTGGAAAAGGATTAATGCAGGAGCATTATTTTGGTAAAACATACAGAAGTTTTATACTCCCACACATTTACATATTGTACTCTGTCTGACATGGTAGACATGTTATGTTTTCAACAATCACATTAAATTGTAAAGAACATGTGCAGCAGTTCGAGTGATGCAGTCTACTTTCTACATCCAGATAAATCACCACACACCACTGTGATATAGTCAGGTATGCTAGCTAATGGCACATGGTTTGTATTTAAAAAGACATTCAACATTCAGAACAGAGACTGCCACACTACTACGACTTCTCTATGGAGTCTTGGGCTATTTTGTCCATTTTTGAATCCTTTTCATCCTGCCTGTATACACCACTTAAAAAAATGTTTAAATGCCATTTTGTTTGATTTTTTACAGCACAACCTCACCTATATGACCTGATAATTTTTCATTCTGATTTACTGGATCAACAGTTTGAACCCAAAAGAAACAAATAAAAAACAACATAAAATGTGATTTTGAATCAGGTTTTTTTTTTAACTTCCACAACACTATCATGCACAATGAAGAATTTCAAATGTTGCAAATATGAACAAAGGTGTCAAATATAACATATAAGAGGGTTACATCCAGTTCTATCATTTTTATACTAAATATATTTGAGCTTGTCTCCAGTTTTACTTGGTATATCATCATCAAACTGAAACTGGCCTCATGAAGTTTACAGCCAGAACTTTAGAGATAAATTTACAGTAGGGCTCCAGGCTGCTTTGTTTTCTAGTCTGGATGTGATGAAGAAGTCATGATTTGGTGCTTTTGGAGACTCCAGAGGGCAAAGGCTCTTCACAAGTTCTGCAGCAGTATGGGACATTTTCTACATATTTATTAAGTTTAGTTTTGTTGATCAAATTAAATCACAACAATGTAGTGGACTTGTGGTGCAAGTGAAGCTAGACTTCTGTAGAACCTGATAATGTGATAAATTCCCGATAATATAATAAAAATCTGCACTTGAGTCCATTGAAAATGTAATAAAACCTGATAATGTAATAACTTCCCGATAATGTAATAAAGTGCATTTCCCAATAATGTAATACACTTTTTTACCAATAATGTAATAAAGTATAGCATTAATGGAAGGTTTTTGATCAAATCAAAGATGGCGGAAAATCCAATATGGCCAAAAAAAAACCATTGAGGATGCATTGAGCTCGGATTGGCCCAAGGGTTCCAGTGATACCTCATTTGTGAAAAACGGATGAACGGGTCAAAAGTTAATAAACATTCAACTTTGACCTGTTGGTGGCGCTAGAGCTCTTGAGCTAGAGTTGCCTACACAGTATCACCACTTGAACCCAAGTAATGGGTGGTCTGCTGTTAAATTATTACAATATTGGGGAATTATTACATTATCAGGACTTGGGGAATGAAGGCTAACCTGATAATGTAATAACCTCCCATTAATGTTATACTTTATTACATTATTGGTAAAAAAAAAGTGTATTACATTATTGGGAAATGCACTTTATTACATTATTGGGAAGTTATTACATTATCAGGTTTTATTACATTTTCAATGGACTCAAGTGCAGATTTTTATTACATTATTGGGGTTATTACATTATCGGGAATTTATTACATTATCAGGTTCTACAGACTTATCTAAGAACATTTTTCTTACTTAAATCTTTGAGAGTAATTGAAGGTAAATACTCTACAGACAACACACAGCAGTATAAAAATAAGATCTTTATGTCATTTTTAAAGTGTTGCTTCAATCCCTCGTTGAGCTGCAGGGTACAAGCCTGCCACCGGAACATCTCAAAGTTAAAAAGAGAAGAAGAGAAACTCTAACTCCACTGAGAATGATTCCTTGTTTGCTGATCACATCTGGTCCCAGTGGTGGAATCATAAACAGGAGGTAATCTGCTTATTCATTTCATAAGGCAGTTACAGTATGCGCAGCCGATGGACAACAAGGGAAATAAAAATGAAATGTGTTCAATGTTGGGAGAGAGAAGAAAGCATCATGGCCAGTTATGTTGTGACAGTTCAATAGTCAGAACTCATCTGGAGGAATTCCTGAATTGTAAAGACTAAATCAAAGCTTATCAAGTGCTTTCTGGTCAAAGTATTATCTAAAACAGTGGTTCTCAAATGGGGGTACATGAAGGCACTCCAGGGGGTACGTGAGATTTTAAAATATACATTTAAAAAGTAGCATCCATGCAAAACTCCTTTAAAAACAATTACTTAATAAATATTTTAGGAAAATATAAGTATAAGTTCATAAAATGAATTTTATATTCAATTTCCTGATCCTAAAAACCCAGAGTGTCCCCCATACCAGGATGGTTGGACCCAACCTGTCATATGCCACCTGGCATCACCTGTCAATCACTGGAAAACTCAAAGATGGAGTCGTGGTTGAAGCGTAGCAGTTATAGTTTTAAATGGTTATATGCTCACTGTTTTTACTACATTAGTTTGAATCACTACATTTTAGTGATGAGAAATATTTGCAATACATTTAGTCATGGATTATTAACATTTAAAATGTTTGAAATAATTGTTGTTGTTTTTTTCAAATGTTTGAATTTTGTATGTGTTTATCAGTTCCAAAGTTTAATAAATCAGACACTGATGGGACAGCGCTCTGTTTTTAAGGCTTTTTTTTTTCAACCAAAAAGGTTTTGCCCTGGTAAAGGGGGAAAAAAATATTTCACAGGGGGAACATCACTGAAAAAAGGTTGAGAACCACTGCTCTAAAACAACTGCAGTTTACTGAGCAGCCATTATGGGCATGAACCGTCTTAATAAATGACCCCAAGTATGAGAAAATAAACAAAGCAATGAGTGCTTTATCAGCATAGCATTTTATCTTGATTGTGCATTGAATAATTGACATGCATGGAACATTTAAAGACAGGACTTATCTAAAGCTTAGATAAGTTTATGATATGGTAGCAGACACAAACATGAGTGCATGAACTTCTGCTTTAAACAGTTTCACAGTAAAAACACGACCCGTTACTCTAGTCTTCCAAAGACTTCAGAGAATAAAACAAAAAGCCTACAGTCATAGAAAAAGTCTGTATTAAACATTCCCTTTTCACTAAACATCAAAAGTCTAAACAGAATAAGGCTCATTTACCGTCAGCAGAATTAAACAGCATCAGATTCAAATCAGTACAGGACGATATGCAGAGGAGACATTTAAAGGCATTTCTTTAACTCATTTAAGAATGAATGTGTTCCCCTGATGAGCAGGTTGGAAGAAACTAATAAAGAATTTAAAAGTGTAATCAAGTTTGTAAAACATACTCGTATGTTGTGTCGAGAATATAACTGAAGCTGGGTCTGTGGGGGAATGCTTGATTTGTACATTGTAAGACAAAATAAAAACATTTCAAATAAAAGTGATTTAAACCCTGAAAAGAGTGAAATAGGAGTTGATGGTCCAATTCAAGATCTTATTAAGGTAGCGATGTCTGGCTTCTAATCCTACTACAGGTAAGATAGAGGCCGAAATATGTACTGTGTGCTCCAATATTCCACAGATTAAAGGTCAAGTTTACAATTTTATATATCTAACCCCCTCGCTCTTAAATAAACCTGAAACTAGAGATGAGTGTTACACTGTATGCAGCTTTATCATATGACAACTGGATGCCAGTAACTTGTCCTTTGCAGCAGTGTTTTTAGGGAGAGTCCACACTGATCATTTGGTCCTTAAAGAGCCGTCGACAAACACAAGAACAGACACAACAGACAATAAAAAAGTTTGATAAAGTAACAGAGAAAAGAGTGAAAGGGGAAAAGAGGAGAAACAGAAATAGTGTGGAGGTAGAGAGGAGGTTTGACATCATATCCAGCTACTAACAGTGGTCTCTAACTTTGAATTTGCATTATTGCACTGCAACGAACACACAGAGGAATGGTAATCAAACACACCCAAACCAGTATGCACAGTTTTCACATATTTTCGGAAGAAGAGGAGGTGAAAACCTCACTAACTTTCAACTTGAAATCTTTCTTTGCCTTTGAGAATGAGTTAGGGGAGGGAGGAGGCTTCGGTTCAGGTGTGACCTTTTAATGGTGACTAGGTGAAGCTGCATATACTGCGAGGCAGTGTGGTCTGTTTACCCTGTTTACTGGTTGGACATGTAGACTGTGAAGTGTGTGACACCTGAAGGTTTGCTGCATAGAGGAGTCACGTTTAAATGACACAATTTATTCTACAACTGAAGCTGTGCAGCTTGTCAGCAACCAACTGAAACTAAATTTGGTATTTATGAACTTTATCCAAACCTCATCCCTCCTCATCTAATCTGACTCCAGTCTATTACGGCCTTGGAGGCGTAGATGAGGACAGAAGTTAGATGATGGTTGAATCAAAGAAGAACAAAGCAAGGCAGTGTCTTTTTCAATGTTTTGGTTCTAAAATTCAAATTAAGTGGAAGCGAAGGGGCTTTGCAACGTGTACATACATATTATGTACGCAACATTAATGAGAGAGGGATGAAACTACTGATGGTGCCCTTCAACCCAATGTAAACACACGTACACATAGCTAACTGAGAATTAACTGCAGAAAGTCTGGTTTACTGTAATCTTTGACTTGAACCAGTTTTTGACTGCATCCACCTCTAAAATCCAGACTGAGCCCATATATTAAAAATCTGGCGATATGTGCTGATTAATCAGCTGACTCCTACCAATGCTAATCAGTTTTCCTCCACCATGAGCTGCCAGAGTGACAGCCTAGCATGATACCTTTTACAATCAGTACCCGTGTTTGCCGGGTACTTTGCATCACACCTTGATCAAGTTTTATGTAGTTAGAACTACACACAAGCAGACCACGTTGTGTCCCCGTCTAGATCTGCAGCACCAGGCCAGCAGCGGAGATGTTGTCCCCTCCTCCTGCAGTCTGGTAAACATCAGTACACACCAGCACTGGGGCCACGCAGATCTCGTAGTCGTCCTCTTCCCAGCAGCTGACGGGCCGGGTCTCCTGCAGGGGGATCCGCTGGCTGCCCTCCTGCCGGCTGACGGAGAATGAGTCGTCCATGATGAGCCTGGCCTTGCTGGGGTCGATGTGGTCAGAGCCACAGACGTGGCGGTTGGCTGTGAGGGAGGCCTTGGCGGTGGCTGACATGGTGTTCTTCCATTGGGAGCCACGTGTCACAATCATGGCCTGAAAGGCCAGCGTGTGAACGTGGAGCCGGGTCAGCGGCTTGGCTTCAGCAATGTTTCTCTCACTGTCTGCACCGGAGTCCTTAGCGCGCTGGTTCATGATGCGGTAGACCTCCCTCATCTGGTCCAGGACGGTGGCGACGCGAGGGTTTGGGTCTGACAGCACGGTGATGTTGGAGCCTTTGAGCAGACTGAGCAGGTTAGGAAGCTCCTGTTCATTCATCCCCAAAGAGTCGGCCTGGAAGAGCAGAAACAGGATTCAACTGAAGAGCAGCCTTCAACTGCTGTGCATCATTAATCATCATTTTTCTCAGTGGCTTTGGTGCATTTCTCACATCACTATTTACATTTGCACAACAGTTAATGCATTTCTCAAAACAATAAGTACAAACTAATGGCTCCAGTTGTATTTCTAAACGTAGTTCTGCATCAGTAGAGATGCTGCTGAGTTGTCTGACTGTTGGCAACTACAGGCAACACTCAACATTAACCTTCTCCGGTTTTGGCAAAAAAAAATCCAAAGTATACTAAACTAAAATAACTACCGTATTTCCTCAATTTAAAGCCGGGCCCCTATTAATGACCTGCCTCATTTAGTAACCGGGTATAAAAACAATTTTTAGTAAATAAAAGCCAGCCTCTTTTATAAGCTGGGTGTCTTACCGGTGTTATGTCAAAGTCTGTTCCCCCGTCGGTATGTGTCCCCCTTACCTTAACCTGCACCAACCTGACCCCTGACCCCAACCAGTCCTCCTTTAAGTTGTTAACATGAGCCCAAGTTTAACTTAACCCCAAACAGTTCTCTCTTCAAGGCCTAACCTTAAACTTAAATCCTAACTCCAACCGCAGAGGTGATGCTACGAAGAACACCATTCAGGAAACATCATTTGACGGGTAACAGATTTCGACACAACACCTGTATTTTGAGGTTTGGCCACACGAGTTAGTACTGTAGGTAAATATTGTTGTTTCTCCCGCTGTCCTAGTCATTCTCAGTAAAGTCCAGCCTTTTACGCACATTCTTCTGGGCTTTTTAGTAGTGTAGACATTTTAAATCCTGCTTAAAATGAACATTCAGCGTGCTGTTCATTGTTTGTTTACATCCGAGTACTTCCAATATGGCCGACATCCGGGTAACTGGCGCTGTGTAAAACACTCTAAAAAGTGCCGGTCAGAGCTGGTCTGATTTCTTTTTTTTTTATAAAAGCCTCCTTCAAATAATAGCCTGCCCCTATTATTAGCCAGGTCCCAAACTGATTTTTTATTAATAGAAGCCCCGGCTACTATTTGAGGAAATACGGTACACAATAAAGCAAGACTATTTATGAGGCCCTAACTTATGCTCACAATATTATCATATGAGGTTTATTAACATGATACATTATATTACATTTAGACTGTATTACTAAGACTCATAGAAAACAGATTTCACTACCTCATTCTGTTTCTCTGTGAGTGAAAGCTTGATTTATTTTTTAGTTCTGTGTTTGTGTTGCTGTACTAGTGTCCTGCCATGTAAAATACTGTGTTCAGCAACAGTCTGTTCAGTCATACATACATGTGGGATGACATAGTGGAGAAGGTCTTCCATTATACTCTCTTCTACAAAACTGGCCATCTCAAAATGAACTCCAATCTGTGGAGAGGACGAGGACAGGAGGTGGGCCAGGCGGGAGAGGAGAGCATCCCGCTCACCTGGAATGATGGGAAAAATAAGTGGAAAGAGAAAAGAAGAAATTCAGACAAAATGAAGCCAGACAACAGAGAGTGAAGGACATACAGAGGAGAGAAGGAGGAGCCATGTGGAACAATGTTACAGCTTTTCTCAGTGTCTTTGGTGCATTTCTCACATCACTATTAACATTTGCACAACAGTTAGTTCAACCTCCACAACATTGAGTCATTTGTGCTCATCATAGTAGCAGTTTCTCATCCCTTACAACACATTATAAATGATTTTGGACAGTCATCAAGTGCTTTTATACAACTCTCTGCTGTTTTATAACATTATCATTTACTTATGTCATGTCAGTCAAAATTAACTATACTTGTGAATGCTGAATAGTCATTCCATATAAAACTAATAGTCCTCATTTCATTGCTTGAGTCATTATATACAAAAATGTTGAACTAGTTGTCAAAATCTGTCAAGCTAATTTTATACATTTTATTAAATCCTTTTTTTTTTTAAATGTCTCCTAAATTGAACAATTTCTCTCAGGTGAACCTCAGCTTTCACTGTGGGGGATTCGCCACTGGAGGAGATACTTTCCTCGCTGCATTGCCAGAGATGATATTGGCTGTGATGTAGATGAGACTATGTGGCCAGACAGAGAGGAATATCATGATGTGCATGAATGATTTACAGTACTATGTATATGTATGTTTGTTTTTTTTCCCTTTTGCAGGTTATCAACTAGGTTTTGCAGTTTGTACTTATTGTTTTGAGAAATGCATTAACTGTTGTGCAAATGTAAATAGTGATGTGAGAAATGCACCAAAGCCACTGAGAAAAATGATGATTAATGATCATGAATAATTGTTAAGAGAAGGCTGCTTTCTTCAATATTCACATCCTCAATTTCTACAACTTCCTCAAAGCATCACACATTGCTGCTGATTTCACATCAGCAACTAAAAAAACAGGTTGTGAGCAGTTTCCTCTCACCTGACTGGAAGGGGAAGTTATCCATCATCTGCAGCCCTCCCACCACCAGCAGATCTGGTTTGAAGTCTTCCAGTTTCTCTGCAAACTCTTCCATGGAGTCCAGGTAGGGGTTATGGTCATCACTGTGGACTATATATCTACGGAGACAAACAGTCACCCTTTAATACCACATAGCCGTACACTTATATTCCTCTATACACACACACACACAACACTCTGTTACTCACAGCATCATTGTCATTAAATCCAGACCACCAGCTTAACCCATTTAGGCCTAAAACACCTGGAAAAAATGCCTGGAAAACCTCTGGGCGATTTGAAAGAACCCCCTAAAACCTGAAGTTTTTCTGGAAATTCAACAGAAGATTTTCCAGCCTCTGTAGCAGATAGAAATGAAATTCAAAATGTATTTGAGAGTTTATACCGGTGGCTTTCATGAGAAGTTTATTTGTCCAAACCTTCAATAAAGTTTTTTTTTAAATCAACAAACTCAGCAATGTTACATTTGACTGAATAAAAATCCTATGCTTAATATTAATACATGCCCATTAGCAAGATGCAAACATGATATGATCATTGGAAGAAATAGACATAGTTCTCATTAGCCTACTGTAATAAAACATAATAATAATCATAATCATAATAATACATTTTATCTATATTGCACTTTTCAGGGTACTCAACGACGCATAAAGTAATATAAGACATAAACTGTCATGATTTCTTATATCATCATCACAATCAATTAGTATTATTATTGTTATTATCTCCAGATGGCCACAAATCTGTCTGTTCTTCGGTGAAAATATGTCATCTAAAAACATATTCCTCATCCATAAATCCTGGTCGATTGGTTCTGAGGGTTCAAAGTCCAGATCAGCAATAAAATCATCGGTGCTGTTTTCATCAGATCGCTTCCGTCACTTACTGCTGAGCTCCTCCGCTATAGTCGTCTTCCTCCATGATTTCAAAGTTCTGAAAAAGTCCCATGTTGCATTGCGACACTCCCGCATGTATTCTGATGCATTTCATTGGCCAAGAGACGGAAAATAGGTGGAAAAAACTACAAATACTACAAACCGACGTATCCGCTTTCCGGGCTTTAATGGTAGAATAACACAACAGCGCTCACGGTTTTAATGGTAGAAATGCGATAATGCTTTCCCGGCTTAAATGGGTTAAATACTCTCACAAACACAGTTTACATTACTGATTAACAAACACACACCTGTTGGCTCTCCGTGAGGTATAGGGGCCCCAGCTAGCACCAGCTGGATACTCCAGGATGAGATGAATGTCTGGCTCTTCTACGATGTTACCTGCCACTGCAAAGACACACAGAGGTTAGTACACGAGCAGGGAGTGTTCAAATACATCTGTGTGTTTGAGTGTGTGTGTACCTGTGATGTGCTGGGAGAAAACATCAGTAAAATCGGGGCTGAAGCTCCCCCCTAGCAATATATCACATCCCTCGGTTGCCAGGCGACCAGCCATGACTGGGGCATTGCCGCCTACTGCCCATCTGTTCCCAGGTAAGTCACGGGACGCTTCCACCAGCTCACTGAATAAGGTGTCGTTGAACATAAAACGCCTGCAAGACAAAGAAAAAACAGCGAGACTATGTTAAAACTTGAAAGTACCCACATTGTTTTCGTTTAACGCCTGTTGCTTTTTGTCTAATTATGTTGTCGGTCTATTATGCAAGTTGTAAAGCACTCATACTCCATAGGTAAATATGCCATGCCCTTTCTTTTTTTTTATGATTCAACTTTTATTGAGTTTTTACATTTTTTTACAAGACCACACTAACAACCAATTAAGAAAAGGGGAAAAAAAAGAGAAAAAAAGGGGCAGAATTAAGATACAAAATCTTATGAAAATAAAACACAAAAGTAAAAACAATAACATAAAAATAAGTACATAAGAAGTCCAAGACAGGTACAATTAATCCATGCTCAATATGTTAAACTGTATTAACAGGAGACAACCACCACACTATTGCATGTCTATTCATTGTCCCATATGAAATTCACTGTCTACAAATAGTCTTCCAGTAAACATTTCCCTGTAATGAACCCAGTCTGTCTCCACCTTCATTTCCATGCCAGTCACCCAACAACAGCCCATAATAATCAGTGTATGCAGATACGTTTTAGCTGCCCTGTGAAGAATATAGTAGGGCTGTCAAAAGTATCGATATTCAAAAAAGTATCGATACTAAAACGTAACTCATTTTCGAAAGTATCGATAATAAGTTTAGATAAATGTTGGTGACTGAAAAATGTTATTTTCTCTCTTGAAGTCCCAGAATGAAGCAGAGAAAAGTCGACCTGCAACCAAACAGCAACACACACAGCCGAAAATATTGTTCTAATTGTTATTGTTTATTGTATTTATTTATACCTCAGACCTGAAGCTTGTTATCATAGTTGCAGTTTCTTTTTGCACAACTGTTTTTTATTATAAATATTTAACCTGTGGTTCTGTTCATTTTTACATGTTGCATTTTTCTTGTTAATAAAAATATTTCTGTTAAATTTTTCTTTGTTTTTATCCTTGTGGTATCGAAAATGGTATCGAGTACCAAATATTTTCATGAGTATCTGTATCGAGTTGAACGTTGAAGCCTTTCTCATTATCATCTGTTTACCAATCATTATACTTGTGCCATGCCCTTTCTTAAAGCTTTATTAAAGCTGAACTTGTTTACCCGGTCTGTTCACTGATATTAACATGTCAACTGGAACACCGTGTGAAACAATGTTTCTCCTCTCTGAGCTGAACAAATACAAAGCAAAGAATATCAACAGTTCTAAAGTCTAAGAGCAAAGAAAGAGGAAACACAAACTGAGAAAGAAAATGTATGTAACTACACGTGCTAGGTGAAAGAATGAATGTGGAGAGAGTGAAAGAAAGTTAAACACAACAGAAACATGGTCGGGAAGCCAAGGGTTAATGATAGAAGTGGATAAACTCCTCTGTGAGATACAGGTAGTAGCACCTCTTGTTGCTATGACACCGTAGCCCTGGCACCCTTCTGATAAAAGCTGAAATATCTCTAACTTCAGGGTCTTGTCATTGTGAGTGCTGCACGTGAAGCTGGAAGGTTATTTCTAGGTGCAAAGCTGCAGAAATAAAACCCTTTTTAAAATGTGGGGAAACTGTGGCAGAACTGACAACGTTGAGCAAAATGAAGCCTTTACACATGCGGTGAGAGCTGGTCGGCACTTGGCAGACACACCCAGTCATCTCTGCTGCTCTTTGCACTTATCTCTCAGCTTCATCTGTTTTGCTTTAGAATAACCGTCCTCACAGCTCAAACCCCAGAAGAAAACAGTCAAGAAAGAAGCAGGAGAAATAACTCTAAATGCTGAGCTGGAAAAGATCTTGTTTCTTTGCCTTATCAAGATTTTTAAGCATTTGTTGTCATTATTCATTCTCTCAGGCATTCCCCTGCCCTTCCTGTCCGTGATGATTTTGCAAGAATGTTGCATTTAGGTGTTAGTTCCAGACAATGAGCAAGGGCTCAGAGGCGCCACAGCCAGAACGGGAGCAGTCAGCAAAGAATAAGAAGAGAAAATACAGAGAAGCACTGATTGAACTGAGTGTTTTTAAGAACCTGGTCTCACAGGAATCCGTGAAATAGCCACGGATTCACTTAACTCAAAATCCGTGGAATAGCCACAGAATCACTCAAATTTCCGTGAAACTGACACTGATTTCGCTACAATGCAAGTTAATGACAAGTTAATGAATCCCGTGGCTATTCCAAATTTTCCTGAGTATCTGTATCGAGTTGAAAATTTTAGTATCGTGACAACCCTAGTGGAGACACGCAGAGTGAGCAGACTTTTGAGAGGGTGTGGCCTGAGACTTTCCTGGTGGCCACTTTTCCCCCTAGTGGAAACACGGCTTATGTCTATACTTTAGAAATAAAGCTCTACACATTCATGGTGAAATGGGAATGTGTTTGTGAAAGAGCACGTGAAGACATAAAGCACAATAACCTGAGGCAACAAAGAAAAGCTTTTTAATTTGCTCTTGGCTGGTCGCATGCCTCACAATCTGTTGACTTAATACCCTGCCTCTTTTTTACTAAGTAATATAAACACACTTTTTAAATAAACAAACTACTAAGAAAAACAGGCAGAGACTCGAGTATTAAAATATTTGCAAGAGCGCTGGTTCAGCCACACATGTATTTATGTTCCCACACTGTGAATTTAACTAGACCTCAACTATCTAAAGGCCTGATCTCATTCACACACAGCACTTACTCTGCAGCAGCTCCCGGGGCAAAGAAGTAGGCAAAGCTCTGAGCGAGCTGCACCTCATTCTCTATGTAGTCATGGTGGAGGGGCTGGTCTGTGGGTCGGAGGCCAATCTTATTAAGCAGCGCTACCCCGTCCACTATCAGGTCAACACAGCCTCCAAAACCTGTGGATGAGGAAGAGGGACAGAGAGAGATAAATATGTGATAGAAACCATGACCAGAAGCAGGTATAGTGGCATCAACAAGAATCAGGAGATGGAGATGACTTCCAGGGGAATTTTTTCTATCACCAATTTCCTTTTAGACGCTGCAGACAAACAAAAGTAGAAACAGAGCTAAGACAAGTGTGCAGCTTCAGTAAACTGAGCAGAGACCTTCACACAATGTGCAGCTGCTGAGCTGCATGCAGCAAAGCTTCTTTTTCTGCCACCGTGGCTGGTCAGATGATAGGACTCTACAGTTTCAGCTGCTGGATCAAACATCCATAACATTTTCTGTCAGGTCTGAACATGACCAACAGGCTGTGTAACAACCCAAGAAGCCTGAGTGTAAGCAACCTCTCAGGGAAGCTAAAAGGCAAAATTTTGTTTGATTTGATTGACATTTGAATTAGTTTTGAATATTTAACTTAGTCTGGCTGTAGGTGCTTTGCTTGTTTTCAAGAAACATCGACTTCAGTTGCTTGTTTTTAACTGCATTTCAAAGTCGCCCTTTATTTTATTTTATTGTTGGGCCCCAGAACTTCCACATATACAGATATGCATACATCCCCCATCCCCCCAACCCACACCTTCGATGCTTCGTACCCCCAGCGAGACAGGCGGGTCTGTGAACAGCACCGTAAATGGCTGCAGGTCCGGATGGCTGCCTGGCTATGCTGCCCCCCCCCCCTCCCCTGTGGCATATCATAAGCCTATTCATGTTTGTGATGTGAATGTATTTTGCTTATGTTGCTGAGGTTTTTTTTTCCCTCCTTTTCTCTCCTCACATGTGCTGTATTTCTCTCTCTTCATTTCCTGTCTTCCTGTCCTGTTTACCTGTCATACTGTTTGTGGGTGTTTTATACATTTGGACGGGCTGATGGCTTTTGTAAAGCACTTTGAGTTGCATTTATATGTATGAAAAGCGCTATATAAATAAAGTTTGACTGATTGATTGAACTGATAATTTAGATTAGATCCAATGATCTGTGGTGTTATGTGACTAAACAGACATGTGATGTTATCCAAGATGACAGTTTTATGTGACTCTGAATAATAAACAAACAATGTAACCGGTCTGACTGCGTGGCTGTGTGTTGTTGGACTGGGTAAAGGTTGGACAGATATGATGATCACTTCTGTTGCATGTTTGTAACAAAGCTCAAAGGGACTAGATTTATGGATTAGATTACTACAGTTGAGACACAGGTGAATAGGGCTAAATAACATGTTGTCTGATGCAATCATAGTCTTCACTGAGGCTAATGTATGTACGAGTGACACAAGACATTGGTTGCTGTTAGTTAGGTTTACATTCATACTACAAATCAGGGCTGGGCGATATGGACCAAAGTCATATCCTGATATATTTAGGTGAATGGCTGAATATCGATATACGATATATATGTCCCGATGTTTTTATCGCAAAGTGAGAGCAAATGTTCAGTCAAAGCCAAATATGACATGTCACAAGTAGTTTTATTGAAACCATTTATTTAAGTGAACATAAATACTGTATAACAACAGGAGAACCTTTTTTTTTTTTTTTTTTAAATCAAAGCTCCATAAAGTGCACCTTTAAATAAATAAATATATTAAATAAAATTTGCATATGAAATAAAATAGGCCAATCTTTTTCTGAAATAAATATACAAATATGAGAAATGAATAACGAACATTACAAAAGACCTAAATATGACAAACCCTATACGGGCAAAATTTATATAGAAAGAAAGGGGAAAAATTGAACTATATTGATGTATGCGATATGGTCTAATTCAATATCACATTTAAAAATATATCGATATACCTTTTATATCGATATATTGCCCAGCCCTACTACAAATGCTGGAACCACCTCGTCCACATTAACCTCCCCCATCAGCTCTGTGGTGTCCTGTTGGTTCAGTCCCCCCTCTTTAATCTCTCTGTTTTCCTTCACCAAACTCCACTCCACTGTGATGTTTGTCTGGCTTCAACACATGATAATAAGTGAGATCTCATTGCTTTAACATGGCCAGTCATTTGCTGACAAATCTGCTGATATCCACAGAAAAGGGAAATAAAAGTGTAGCTATAGGTTGACTTCTGCTTGTTTCTTTTATGTTCACACGTCTCTGAATATACGCCAGACAGATCCTTGAGGTCATCAATAAAGGTCTCCTCACCCAGAATAAACACTGAAGCAGCTCATGGTGCCTTCAGTCATTCTGGTCCTACTCTCTGGAATTCTTTACCACATGAACTCAGATCTGTTACAACAATGTCTTCCTTTAAAAACATACTTTTTTCTCAAGCTTTCAGTTAGGTAAAGGGTAAAAGGCTATTTTAAAAGCAGTACTATTGTTGTTTCTTTTAACAATGATAATACCACTACCTCTTACCCTACTCTACCCTCATTTTCTTATGCTGTCTTATGTTTTTATGTATGTCACATTATTTTATGGTTTATTTTATCTGTTTTACATATGTTAATGAAATGTTTAGTGTATGTATATTGTATATTTCTGTCATGTATGATTTATCTTTAAGCACATTGAGTTTACGCCTGCCGTATGAAATGTGCTATATAAATAAATTTGACTTGACAAAACCTCTTTCTCATACGTTTAACAATTCCCTACATCACACTTCAATGTGTTGTAGGTTAACATTCAAATAGAAGTCCATTACATTCACAAGCAATCACCTTTATTGTTCCGTTTAGCTAGAAAGTCGGAGCAACTGATACATTTAGCGTTATTTACCAGCTTTAATGGTGACTATTGCCTTAAGAAAGCTATTTATTCAGACCTGGGCTAATGGATTATTAACCCAGAAGCAGAGGGCAGCTACAGCTAGCTCTCTCTCACACACACACACTCACCGACAGCCACTCTCGGTCTGGCGACGTTGCCGGTTGTAAAGCACTCATTATTATGTAGGGGTGCTGTAAAATGCTTGTAAAATGTAAATAACCAGTCAATTTTTCATTATTATATTTTTGATTGCCAATTGAAAATGGAAAGAACAAATGATAACCAGTGCAGCAAAGAAAAGTGACAGCTAGCTCTCTCTCTCACACACACACACTCACCGACAGCCACTCTCGGTCTGGCGACGTTGTTCATGCCCACTTTGCCTTCAGCCCGCAGCAGAGAGGACAGTACGGTGTCCAGCCGCTCGTCCAGTCCGCCATTCTGGGGGGACCGGAACCACAAGGCCAAAAGAACCACAAATAGGGACACAACAGGCCCATATTTTATCCACGAAGCCCTGCCTCCCCCCTCCATCGCTGGCTGTGTGACTAGCTCCAGACTCTCCCTGCAGCCTGACACCAACAAGCTCCTTCCGCCCGCTCCACCAATCACAGGCCTGCCGCTGGGGTCTGTTTGTTTTGCCAGGCGGAGTGTCCCGGATGTAACTTAACTGTGTGACTACCGTGTAGGATCCTAGAGTTCCGCTATTGTTTTTAAAATACCACCACATCAAGTTTCAGCTGCTGTAAACAACCACTTCCGACAACGTGTAAATGGAGTCTTCTTTCTCGTAGTGTTTTTACCCAAGCACCGCTGAGGCTGATAACCGGTGGATGTCGGTAGCCAAAACAAACAACTTTTATTTTACTACGAAGGGGAGTGTTTGTTTTTGCTGACAAGGCGGAAATGGCAAAGCTTGAACCTTTTTTTTTAAACTAAGCATGTTTTTGCGTCTAATTTACATACAGTGTTTATATACAGTGCATATTGTAATATTCAACTTTTACATGTAGTGATATTTAACTTTATCACATAAATGAGTGATCATTGTGTCAGCTTTCCAAACAACACAGTCTCAAAACGGTGTCACCTCTTTGGAAGTAGACTTGGCATCCTATATCACACCAAAATCGAAGTACTTGTCAAACCTTGAAAACACATTAAAATTCAAGCATTTTACAGCACCCCTAGAAAACCTGATCTACATTTTATTTCACATGGTAGTTGGTAGTTATTTCACATGGTAGTTCTACCTTCAGTACCCTGTAATGAGTTCTGTTTGGTTGTTGACAAATCTTGCAATGGCTTTAAAATGAATGTTACTAAACTATGCGTTAATGCAAGCAAAAGTCTGTTAATACCCTTCTTTCAACAGAAAATTATGTTCATCACAATAGCTGTCTCCCATCTTTTCCCCAGTCATTGATAACATGGCCCGTGTTTTCTTTGTGAGATAATCCCATCAGGCAAAGCAATGCAGTCAACAATAAAAAGTAACACCATACTGCGAACCAAATATTTTTATTTAATTCCAGTGTCATTATTTTGATCGATACAGGCAATAAAAACATGTTATCAACCATATAAAAAACCTTAATCAATTTCTCATCTGATACGCAATCTTTAAAAACACATACAGGCACCAATCACAATGAGTGCAGCCTAACATTATGGAGTGGTATTTGAGGCACAGAGATATTATTAAATAATAATCTCCAATATGAAAGCTGTGATTAGATATTTGACACTTTCACTGACCTTCTCTGCTGCATTAGGCAGAGTCTTGTACTTTCTTTCAATTGTGGGCAACATTTATCTCAGACACCCCCCACCCCCCTTCAACCAGTGCAGCAAAGAAAAGTGACAGGCAAACAAATTTTACATAGTGACAGTTTGCTTTAAATTTCCGAGATAAAAATTAAATGCACACAAGACGTCTTATTTTTCCTCCTGTGCAACCTTTGATAGACCTTGCTTTAAGAGGTGAATGTACCTTACAGCTTAGTCTCAAAAACACCTTCAAGTCAACAATGGTGACTCGTGCACAAGCACATATTCCATCTGAGTAAGGGGAAGGTTGCTCTCGAGTTTTTCTGTCTGCTGTCAAAGGAAACCCTTTTATCATGTTTGCAAGGTGATCAGTGAGCTTTAACTAAAAGGAGTTCTAGAGCAGGAAAGTTGTGTGTCGCCCTCTAGTGAACATGTAATGACACTGCAGCTCAAAACCTGCAAGAAAAAAAAAAAAAGGTTTAAGATCTAAAGTTTAGACTTAAAACCCCACCCATTGTACTTTTAAAAGTTTGTAGAGGATTTCACAAAAGCCTTTTGAAATGAAGACCGCTGGATTGATACAGGGTCAACAGTCACAATATGGAGCCATGTGCGAAAATACAAATCCATGCACTTAAGTAAAGTTTACACATCAGGGAGGTTGAAACAGAATAGCAGCCTTTTATTGAATAGGCCAACAGTAAACACAGGTTTGATTGGAGGCCAAAAATGTAGATTACCATTAATGTCGTTAAGTTGTCTCACCTCAGAATTTATTTAGGTATCCCAGCCACAATCTCAGACTCAATACCACAGTGATCTGATCCACGCAGGAACTTAAAGAACCCTGAAAACCAGAAACAGACAAGATGGCAGTTCACACAGATTGTAAAAAAAAAAAAATTACATAACACCAGCAACTGCATTTTTAAGAATAAGATATCTTCAAATCTATCCAAGAGTGAGAACATAGTATGTGCATATTTGTCTCATACAAAACTGCAAGAAACGAAACAGGCAAGTATTCATATCATTTTGTTTAAACTTAGCAATACCACCCAGTAACAGCTAGAATAAACTAGGCAATCAAAGCCTTGGATGGGTATGAAAAGTTTGTGTAATTGAGGTTGCAGGTGTATTAGACTGCATCATACTGAAGAGTTCTCAATATTCTGTTCCCTTTATGAAAGTTAATAGGAGGGCTACTGTTTATAATCAAGTGTGACTATTGTTGTATTCTAACAGCAGTAGATGTGCCTTTGCTCACCATTATCACCCCAGTCAGTGTTCCAGGAGTTGGCGCAGAGCCAGTAGGGAACGCCATCTTCCTCTCCCCAGCCCAGGATCTTGATGGCGTGGCCGCCCACAGCAGAGCCAGACACATGCTGGTACACACCTGGAGACGAGAAGGAAAAACACAGGTTAGGGTTAGCCACAGTTCAACTTCATGAAAGAAAGTCACACAACATCTTAAAGAGTCACTGAGCAAAATCTGCAATCAGCATGTGGCCTGTGTTCAACAAGTCCTCAGTATTCTGTGTATTTATACTACAGGTGCACGGGTTCTTACCACTCTTGTACAGCACAAAGTCTTCATAGACGGTAAAGGCTCCCTCTACTGGGCCGTTCTTGTAGATCTCCGTCTGGATCTCCTCCACTTCTGACAGCACGGTGTAAGACGTTTTACCTGCAACACAGAGTTAGGATTGTGAACCTGGCACACAGCAGTGTTTACCAGAAGTAGGATTAGTCTCATTTTAGACCAAACATGCTGCTTGTGGCACACAGTGATTAACAAGACACGACTGGATACAATGACAAAATAGTTTGTCTTCATCAAGAGCGTAAGCCTTCAGTGTAAATGTATGAATGTTAGGAACATAAATAACATTTTGACAACTGATTCTACAATGATACCCAATAACAGACTGGCTGAGTAACCAGAACTTCTAATTAAAGTCACTTTACAGAAACATTTTTCTATGTATGTGGTATGGTCTTACTTATTACAAGTTAATGACCCATGCTTTAACCCAGTCTTTACACGGAAAAAGGACATTGTTTTTCTTACTGCATTTATCAATGAAGCATCAGCTAATGACATGCAGACGTTACAATAAAATATAACACAACTAAAATCCTTCTGGATAGAGTTTAATAAAGTATTAAGTGGGATATTTAACACTAACCTACCCATGCAGTTTTCCATATTATTTTTTAGGAAATTTAGATTTACAGGTCAGGCAAGCTGATGAATATTTGGTATTTTGATAACTGCTGGTAACCACTGTTTGGAACAGACAGAAGTACTGTATGGATGACCCTGTAATGCTGTTTTGTATTTTATTATTTAATGTTTTATTGGGTCTAATGATTACTTTGCATTACTTATATTTCATTTCGAAACTCCCTGGTGGATAATTTCTTTTCTTTTCCATTTGCTCTTTTACATATGTCTACCTTTCCCAGTTTGTTCAAAATTCTCAAATGTAATACACTTAACTTTCTGTATCTTGTTTGTTTTGTAAACAAAACAAAAAAACCTTGATTGTGAGTGGCAGAAATACTATTGTATATTGTCTGAAAGTAAGCACTGTATTATAATGCTCTCACAAATATATATATATATATATATATATAAAACACAACTAAAGTGAGAAACATGTTCCATGTGGAAAAAAAGAATATCACAGGGCCACAAAAAATACTAACATTCTAAATTGAATTTCCAATTTAATATATGCACAGTAAGCAGTATGAGTGTTCTGGCCCTGTGCCTGAAGTAAAGGCACAGAGCTAAAGTTAGCATGCTTAACTCTAATCCCTCCCAAACACCTAATGGAAGCATTTCTTACCATAGTGCTTGTCCACTGTGTAGCTGGGAGTGTATCCATCTTCACACTTGTGGACACACTGAGGCGTGTCGCCACCCTCCCCAGAGCAGGCAGGTCTGCTGCCATTCACATGGTGCTCACAGGGGGGGATGGTGTAGGGCCGGCAACCTGCAGGTACGGAGCAGTAACACACTGCTCAGTCATGCTCAAAAACATTTGAAGAATCTTACTTGAGTTTGTTTTCATTTTCTTAACAGAGGCTATTCTGTTTTCTGCCCAGAGACTTCAGCAAAAGGACATTAGTTGTAGATAACTGTGGTACAGCTGTGTACAAAAAAACTCACCAACGTGGGAGTCATAGAGACCTCCAGAGACTAGCCCCTGATTGGTCCAGAAGTCCCAGGCAGCTGAAGGGTAGCCACCATTACATCTAAACAGAGATTGGAAAAGAAACTTAAAAAAAAAAAAAATCCATTCCTTTAAAAGACAACCACTATGCACTACCTGGCTCAAACTCCACATGTTCACGCATTGACTGGAACAACTCTTTCCTTTCCTGATACACAGAATCTAAATGTTATCTCTTAGTGCTGCTGATACCAACAACTTATTTGCTCTACTGCTTGCTTTAAAATATGTAAGCTTCATTGTGTGGCTCGTATTTGCAACATTGTTATGCAAGGTTACACTGTAGCCACTGGATTTTCTGGGGATCAGTTACATCATGACTGATACTGGATCTGCTTCTTAATAAGGTTAGTTTTGGCACAGATTAAAAAAATAAAAAATAATCTGACCATCAGGTCTCTCTCTCACTGGAGAGCTTGTAGTGAGTTAATGCGTTCTCTACTCATTAAATCATTTCATTTGGTTGACATGCAGTGGGTCAGTGCAGTAGTGAAACAGTGACACATTAGTGCCTCTCACCCCATGCCACAGCCGTCGCAGCAGGTCAGCAGATCCTCTGAGGAGATCTCCACACTGACCTTGGCATTGCTGTGGATACATACACGATCAGAGATGGCCTCTGCAGCACCAAACGCCTGTGGGCAGAACAACAAACACATTTCACACACAAAAAACACAATTTCGGAAGATTTCTTTATCCGAATTGAAGAATGGAGGGTGCCGTTAACTGTTCACATTGCCAAGTCCCTGCAGAAAGTTTGTGATTTAGGCCAGTATACAGTGTCAATAAAATACAAATGAATGCCAAATTTTAACGTAGGCATTTGTGTGATCCTTCGACACACTACTAAATTCCCCAAGATAATCTGTTACTCCCATAATATTAAGCCTCAACCCCAGTTAAAAGAGTCACATAGTGTTTGACAGAGTGAGTTTGGCTCACCCAGCAAGATCCACAGGAGCCCTGGTCTCTGATCTCCTTCAGAGTGGGACAGTCGGGCCACTGCTCTCTAGAGTCAAAGTTGGCAGGCAGCTTCAGGTCTCCAGCATACTGAACCCTGCAGAGGGAAACAGTGTTACTGTGCACCATTACCACTGCAGTGTAAGCAGAATTGATGTTCTTTTCCATTATGTGGAGGGCAGGTGTGGTACATGGTTGTGGTCTATGGCAGTGATTCCCAACCTTTTTCTTGAGGGACCCACAATTTTACTTTGCTGAGTTTTCGCTGCAGTGATGTGACAAATATCTTTGTAATCAGCGTAGTGTCTTCTTTCATGGGACGCCAAATTTGTGTGGAATTTCGGTTTTAAGAGGTTAAATTTACACTTTACCCCGAATACGGCCCGCACCCTCAATTGAAGTGGCCCTCAATTTGAGCATGAAATCTTAAAAGTGCAGTGTAAAAATGCACAACATTACTTTTATTTTACCAATTAATGTTGGTCTGCTGTTCTTTTACTGAAAAAAAGAAATCACAATAAGTGGTTATTTTTTATTTGCTTCAAACCTTTTGTATTCCTATTTATACGTGCATTTGAGCATGAAATATGTTAAGTTTCTGCACTGTAAACATATTTAAAATTGCATTTCATCATATCTGGTTAAGTGCACGGTCCTATATTTGGCCATGTGGTAGTGTCCATGAAAAATTGTGGCCCCCTCCAGCATTTAAGTTGCCCATCCCTGAGTTATGTGCTAAATTACTTACTTTTGAAAAACGCAGATATTCAAACTTGCATGAAGCCTTGCCATGTGTTGAGAGTTTGTAGATTGTTTTTTTTCCGCTCAAATTTATAGGTATAGATGTATACATTTAACCCATTAGATTTATTACACCCCTTAAAACCAAGAGGGCTTTGCGCCCCCCTGGTCTATAGCACTGAAACCACTGTGTTTGTATGGACAGTACTCTCACTGATGCAAACCTAATGTTATACTAATTTGTAACACATCTCATGCATTCCATGAGTGAGACTCACATGACGGGCAGTTTAGGTCCCTTCAGCATCGTACCGCACAGTTTCTGGACATAGCTGTAGTCCACATTATGGAAGTTGTGACCAGCCTGCAGGAGGAGGAGATTTAGTCAAATAGAACTGCTTCCAAGGTGAGAAAATACCAACAACGCAGCCTCACCTTCCAGGTAGTGTTCATCTTATTGATGTAGTTAACCATCTCACTGGACAGTGGTTTGAGGCCAGGTCTGGCCAGGCTCACTGAGCAGCTGGCAGCCAGTAACAGGAAGGCTGCATGCCACATTCTGCCTGAAAAACACAAGAGAATGAGTTTGTTATTCACATTAGAAGTTTTAATCAAACTGAGGTAATTTTATTCCATAAATTCTGACTCGGATCGCTAAATTAAAATTAAATTTAACAAACACCAACTGCTGCAATTCCAGGCAAAATGTGCATTTTCATTTCTCGACCTTAAGTGGTAAAGGGGTTGACATTGGCTCACAGAGAAAGATACAAGAACAAACCTGTGGTACTTAACTCTTAGTGACTGCACATACAATAGTATGTACACATACAAGCCTGAGACAACACAATGATATGCTTAAACACGCCGACATGCACTCCTGAAATTAGGCCAACTGAAAAGGGGAAAAATAAATAAATATATATATACACACACATACATACTGATGGTGGTTGTCATTGCAGTAACAAGTGGAACATGCATCACAGTGTACAGAGAGCAGAGAAAAGCTCTTAACCTCAATCACACTCAGATCTTTCCAGTGGTTAAACACGCTGCATCAGCAGACACACATGTACAATATAAACAGATCTGCCATTTCAACCAAGACGTCAAGATCAAACCTACAGGACTTTCAGTTCTAGAAGGCTGGGTTTCACTTCCCCCTTAAAATGCTTAGATAAAAGTATGCCCAAAGTGGTCCAAGATCTGAAATGGACCAGAAGCCATTAGCTACTATAATGTAGGCTATTAAATGTGCTCAGGATGCTCCAAAGCCAGACACATCAAGTATATAATCGATACCAGTGCAGACACTGTGCTTCTTTATAAAGATGAGATGAACTAACGTGCAGCAACCGGTGACTGAGATCTAAACGGCACAAATAGAGAACAAAAGTTTTGACATGTTGAGGTTTAAACAGAGATTGTTAGTTATCTGTAAAACCAGTCCACCTGTTTAGACATGTCCTGTTACTATTACAGAGAAAAACAGAAGAGAATCTGATGAAAACTGTCCAGATGGGGGATATTTCCAGTGAAACTGGTTCGAGGCAACATGAATGAAATATAATGAGCACACAGAGGAAGTGAAACTAAAAAACTACAGATCAACATCTGTTCCCTGAAATCACATGGGCCAACTGCTCTACATACTGTTATCAACTTTCTCACATCTTAACTCGTGTTCAACTTCTTTCATATCTCAATCAATTGTTGTATCATTGTGTGGAATACAGGAACACTGGACAGTAGTGAGTCCCTGGCTGGGCATTAGGAGTATATTTTTATTACAGCTCATTTAGAGAAACTTCAATAGGTCTTCCAGCTGCAAACAGCTCATATATGATTTAAAAACTGTAGATGTGAACCATTTACATTATGTGCAGGCTAAACTGTGTGCAAAATATGGACAACTAAGAAAACAAATTTACAGATGTGCCACAAGAAAAACGAACGTTTTGTTCAGTTGTTAGTGAAGAAATTTGATTTGTGGAAGTGAATGTTCAGCGTGCTGACTCATCAGAAACAAACAAGTCTCATGACAGTAACTTTCATCACTGTCATCATAGCAAGACCTCTAAAGGCTACACCAGTTTGCTGAGTCACAGTCAGTCACTTGGAAGTACTCACATCTCTAAAATGTTAACACCCCCCCCAAAAGAAAAAAACAGCCCTGCTTTTAGCTTAACGACCAACTGATGTTAACCAAGGTGGTGATGTTTTTTCCCCATGTGTGGGCGATTTAAGATAAATGGGTGAGTCATCGCCAAAACTCTGACATTTAAGTTCCTCACCACCGACTTCATAAGTAGAGCCAATGATCAAACACTGTTAAGTCCTGAAACACTGTTCTGAGTTCAGCTGAAGACCTTCAAACATAGTGCCCCATTTACTGTGGATGTCATAAACAATACGATAAGAATATAAAGAGTAGAGAGAGCAGCTAATCAGTTTATTTTAGAGACCTATAGGGCTGGGCAATATATCGATATTTTTTAAATGTAATATGGAATTAGACCATATCGCATATATCAATACAGTTAAAAAATGTCTCTTTATATATAAATGCTGCCCTTACTAGGGTTTGTCATATGTAGTTCTTTTGTAATGTTCGTTGCTCTTTTGTCATTTAAATATATTTATTTCAGAAAAAGATTGGCCTATTTTGTTTCATAGGCTACTTTAAGATATTTTTTTTATTTAAATGTGCACTTTATGGAGCTTTGATTTTTTTTTTTTTTTTTTTTTTAAAAGGTACTCCTGTTATACAGTATTTAAGTTCACTTTAATAAAACTACTTGTGACATGTCATATTTGGCTTTGACTGAACATTTGCTCTCTCTTTGGGATACAAATATCAGCATGTATATCGTATATCGATATTCAGCCTGAATATATCGGGATATAACTTTTGGTCCATATCGCCCAGCCACAGAGACATAGCATCATACTGTTTGTACCTTTCCTTGCTATAAAATTAACCTCTAGTCTCCAGCACTAAAAACTTGGAGTCAGTGTCAACATACTGGAATATAAAAAGTACCACACACCTGTCTTCTTACCTGCACACATGGATAAATAATGCAAGGGGTCTGACAAATCTGTTAATACTTTACTATGAATGTGGCTGGTTTGTTCCCTGTTGGTCTACTGGCAGATAAAACTAATTTCCTGGTTCCTTGTTGTGGTGCAGAGGGTCTGCTGACTGGAAGAATCTCATGTTTGGATTACTCAATAGTAAGGTCGATGTCATTATACAATCCAGTTAATTCAGCTTAACCTCTTCTGTATCAGTTTATAACTATGTAAAACAAGTCTTAGTCTTTTGTGGCATCTTCTCTTCCTTTTATTGTTCCCCCCCCCCCCCCAACACAAATCACTGAGTCACACACTAGAGCAGCTGGAGCCAAAAGCTGCTTCTCCTCCATTTGGAAGTTTTTACTGAGAGCATGTTGGGGGAAAAAATTGTATCGTAGGGAAAAAACTGCTAAAAGAATCTAGTTGTAGTCTTGTAAATAGTGACCCTGCGGGATTCACAGTCGGTCTAAAATCTCAGTGTGAGACTAAACACTTGACTCCAGGAGTCTTTTCCAAGTCTTCTGGTGTATAGGTAGCATTAGTCTGGGTAAGCTGAGGATAGAATGGCTGCCTGCAGCTCTTATAAAATCATACTTTCACTCTCCATGTCCCTGATGTAGCAATGAGCCTGGCGGTGCAGGATCATGTTTCACATCCACTTTAAACTCTGGTTTTGAGTTCTTTCCTGTCTTTAATTGGAGGTGCTGCCTTCTCCAGACCCCCCTCTTCCTTTCCATGTGTCCTAATCATTAATAACTGAGGCGTGTGTTGGCACAAATTAGCCCCACCTGCTCTCACACGTTTATCTTATCACCTGGGACCATAAAGGCTAAAATGGGTCAGACAGTCAAAAACAACAACCACCACGTTTGAGCTACGAAAACAAACTGGACTTAAACTGCTTTCAGAATCAAATTAGACACGTTTTAAGCCATAAAAAGTATCAAATGAACATAACATTTAATGTGTTCTGTATTACTTTCTGTAAAGTGTAACAGATTTAGCTAGGTTAGCTCCCAGCTAACTCGGTGTAAACGAGCTGGAACTGACGAAGACAACCGGAAACTAGAAAGCACCAAACATGAATCATTTACCTGTAGATGGTGCTTCAGCTGTAGGTGTGAACTTTAAATCTTCAGCTCCAGATAGCCCTGCCGACCTGTCCTTCTCTGGCCGAGTAACACACTGTATTGTCGGGAAACTCTCTCTTCTATTTATCTCTGGAACCACGTGAGCCGGTGTCACATGAGTGACGCTCATGTGATCAGTAACGGACCAAACCACAGACTATGCCACAGACATACTGATCTTTATATGGTTACTATGAAAATAACAAGAACATGTGTCTTCAGTATTTAGTGAATTTTTACTGGGAAAATATTTCATTCATAAGCAAAAAATGTCAGCCTCCAAGCCAACCTTTCCTCATTTTTTGGTTGACTTTAATTAATTTTATAAATCCTTATCCCTGGTTAAAAATAAAAAGAATACACAATTTTTAGATTACTATGAAAAGATATTTGATGTACTCTCTGGCATTTTATGATATATTGATATTGTATTGTTATTAGTATTTATTTATTTATTCATTTAGTTTTTTATTATTTAGGTTCTATCTTATCTGAGACTTTGGGAATATATTCTGTAAATTTATTTATTTATTTATTGACTTTTCGTTTTTGTATCTGTGAAAGAGCTCTTATGTATTGTGTTATGTGTTAATGTTTGACATCATTTGTAAATTAAATACTTAAATAAAGTTAAAAAAAAAAAATAATAATATATATATAGTGAGAGAGAGAGAGAGAGAGAGAGAGAGAGAGAGAGAGAAATACTGACCTGAATCTGGATCTAACCGGCAAAAACACGCGTACAACGACCAAAGAGTTTGATGCAGTGGGACCAGTGAGACACTTTTTGCAATTTTGACTTTGTTATATGTTTCTAAATTTAAAAATATTTTATGTAATTTCAGTCACATGACACCCATGGTAGACCAATAGTAAAGGTTTTGATGACTATATTTACTTTAAGCAGGAAATAAACCAGCCAGACGTTAAGTGTCCCACATTACCCGAATCCACCCTATTTAATATTAAAAAATGATAATAAGGCAACAAGAAACGTGAACACATATCCCCAGTTCTGGCCTCTCTGCACTGGCTTCCTGTCCATTTCAGAATTGATTTTAAGATCCTGATGTTTGTTTTTAAAATTTTAAACGGATTGGCTCCAGTGTAATTAGCTGAACTCATACATGTTCACAGACCGACCAGAGCTCTGAGGTCTAAATGAGTCCTGCCTCGATGTGCCTAAATGCAGCTGAAAACAAAAGGCGATCAATCTGTTGCAGTGTCTCCTCTAAGCTGTGGAACAGTTTACCGCTGCATATCCGCTTGTGAAAGACTTTGGACATTTTTAAATCTTCTCTTAAAACTCATTTTTTCTCCCAGGCTTTCTAACCTGCGTGAGGAGAAAGTTGTTCCAGAGTGTTGAATTGTACATCTCATGTCATATATTATTAGATGAAATTGTCTTTTTATTTTATTTTTTCAGTTTATTGTTATTGATTTATGTATCTTTTGGATTTTTTGTTGTTATTCAGTTATGTAAAGCACTTGTATAGCCTAACATATAAGGTGCACCTTGTATAAGATGCTCTAGAAATAAACGTGACCTTGGCCTTGAATATTAATAATATTTTTTAATCTACATTTTTATCATTATCATTCCCGCAGGTTCAAGCCCCCCTTCAGCCAGTGAATACCTGTGGGGTGGACATGGAGGTGGTGCCAAGTTCTAAGCATCTAGGTGTATACCTGGATAATAAGTTGGACTGGTCCCTAAACACTGACGCTCTCTACAAAAAGGGGCAGAGCTCCTCTTTTTCTTCTTGAAGCTCAGATCTCTTGACATGTGTTGTGCGATGCTGCAGATGTTTTATCAGTCTGTGGTGGTAGTGTGTTGTTTTATGCTGCAGTCTGCTGGGGAGGCAGCATCACACACAGAGATGAAGGCGGTTGGACAGACTGGTCTAAAGAGCTGGTTCTGTGGTTGGAGCCAGGTTGGACACACTGGAGGAGGTGGTGGAGAGATGACCTGTCAACATGTTCCAGGCCATCCTGAAATACCCAGATCATCTGCCACACAAAACCTTTATGGACCAAAAAAACAGCAGTGGACGGCTCCTCTCTCTCTGTTGCAGGACGGAGAGATTCAAAAGATCCTTCTCTCCTACAGCCATCAGGCTGTCTCATTCTAACAGAGATTCTACCAGAATAACTGGATTTACCCTCGGGGAGAAATTAAGTAATTTTGATTTGATTTGATTGGATTGAAATAGACCTATTATATCAGAATCATGTTTGTTGGCTAAGTATGCCTTTGATCCACTCTTTTTCTGCCAGCTGTGTTTGTGGGGGAAACAATGAACAAAGATATTATTAAAAGAAATGTCAGATCAGATTTTGTATTATCAAATACTCATATGAGAACACAAGCAAAATAGCCTGATCATTACATCTTCGCTTTTGACTGAGCTCTCCAGTGAGAAATGATAACAGTCACACGAGAGCAGTTGGACCCAGAGACTGAGTCCAGGATGCCTGTTTAGTCAGGTTTGTCTAAAATGACACAAAATCTGGGAATCAGCACTTCTACCAGTCTTTTTACTGGACTTCACACTAATAGACAAGAGTTTCTACACCAGATGTTTATCTGATAGTGCTGTAGCTAAGTTCAAGGAAGTGATTCAACCTATCTTTAACTCTTTATACTCCAACATAATAGAGGACTGTGTTAACTTCAGTCCGTCCCTAATTGATCATTTTGTTGACAGTACTGCAGATTCACTGCGATTGACGCTAGACGTTATTGTTGCACTGAAAAAGAAAACAATAAAACACAAAAAGTTAACTCCATGGTACAATTCTGAAACCCGTGAACTGAAGCAAATGATCACAAAAGCTTGAAAGGAAAAGCCGATCCACCAACCTGGATGAATTTCTTCTAACCTGGCAGGACAGTCTTAAAACATATAAGAAAGCCCTCCGTAAAGCCAGATCAGCCTATTATTCGTCATTAATTGAGAAAAATAAGAACAACCCAAGATTTATTTTCAGCACTGTAGCCAGGCTGAGAAATGAGACCACCATCACATCCCAGTTATAAATAATAGACTATTGTCGGTGCTTCATATTTGTTTCTGGCCTTTAATCTCTGAAATACTTTATAACAACTCAAGCCTAAAGGTGATTTGTTATTCATTTTATTCAGATGATTGCTAAATGGGTGTTCTAATGATAACTTCTGACATAAAGTTGAACATTTAAGAGATTATTAAGACATTAATCTGTGACGTAAAGCATAATGCTGATTAACTCTTTTAATAAGGCATGGACAGCAATGTATGTGCATGGTGATATTTGACCATTTGTAGCTTGTCAGTGATTTTTTTTCCCCCAATTTTATTCTTTTGAGAACTAACTTGTGATTTGTAACTGAGTTTTTTTTTTAAATTGCTGTATGGTGCTGTGGATGACTGACCACAGGGAACCTGCTGATCATTCATACAGCTACTTTCTCTTCCTTTAATGAGTCTGTCATCTGACTTTCAATATGATGACATGGAAAAATACTGTAAGCACAGCACATTAGCTTTAATCACTGTTTGACCAGGCGAGTTACATAAGAGCAGATCCTCCTTTTAAAGTAAAACAAGAGTGACCAACAAACACTTTCTTATTCAACTAGGTGAACCAACCAAAATCACATTCTACTCTCAATTGAATGAAGTTATTATTTGGCTTATTATAGTTGGTTCACTGTGTGGTGAATGGTTTGTTGGAGTGGTCCTTACAACTTCTTCTTTAATCCTTTTTATGCTTTTTTTTTTTTTACAACTTCCTGGCATAACCAATATTTATTTTATATACTTTTTAGCATTACAACGACCATTTATCCACAAAGTGCCCTTACATTCCCAGTAATTACAACAAATTAAAATAACATTACAATAAAGTATTGTAACAAAAGCAAAAACACAAACTTGCAAGGCCCAAGAGTGTCTCTTCATCTTTCAACTAAATCTCCAGGTCGTCCTCTCTCTGTATGTCTTCACCACCATATGATTCCTCCTATCTTTGAAGATGGGGGAAAATCAAAGAAAATGGAAATTCCAATAATACACCTAGAGGGTACAGGAACTACTCCAGTCCAAAGCGTTAAGGTCTCAGGTTCATAGACTGGAAACCCAAGAGTTAAACACACTACGGAGAAAAAAAAGGTCTCAACCCAGGCCTTTATTAGGTCACAGGTAAAGTTATGCAGTGCTGGACTCAGACTGACACACAGCTCTGCAGGATCCCAGTCAGAATGAGCCCCGATGTCTGTGATGATAAATCACTCAACCGTATTTTATTCCAGTTACCTCTGACATGGACAGGCCAAGAGCTGTTCAAGTCTAGGTTGTGATACACAATGTGTGTGTGTGTGTGTGTGTGTGTGTGTGTGTGTGTGTGTGTGTGTGTGTGTGTGTGTGTGTTTGTGTGTGTGTGTGTGTGTGTGTGTGTGTGTGTGTGTGTGTTCTTGTACTTCCTACAAAGTGAGGACCAGACACGTTTTTAACCAACAGAGTGAGGGCATTTTTGCAAAGTGAGGACATTTCGGCCGGTCCTCACTTCTTTAAAGGTTTTTTTTAGAGTAAATCAACTCAGAGTTCAGGGATAGACTCAAAAGTTGTCCAAATTGTCTTAAACCTGCATTCTTTTTAAAGGCCAACAGTGGGTGACACCCCCAGTTGCAAAAAGACCTCTTTTAGGGCGGGGCTACCGTATGATTGACAGGTCACTCCGACAGCGCACAGTGTGTTTTCAGTTTACAGTTATCTGTAACATGTGGTCACTTAAGAATCTCTCTCTCAGTGTTTGGTTGGACTAAAAGGAGATTGTCCCATGCTAGCATTAGCTGATGATGTAGCATCATTCCAGCTCCCAGTCTGTTCACACATATACTGGTTGTTAAACACCAATATGGCTAAAATCAAGATGATGACAGCCAAAATGCCTGACTCGAGGCTTTTAAAGCAGCAGTCCACAAACCTCTGGGTGACTCAGTCCACTATCATTATACAGTCAATGAGTGCAGGGGCGCAGATGGGATTTTTGAACTGGGGGGACGAAGCTGTCATTATTTCAACTCAATGACTTCTTTTTCCACTTCATGCCTTAACCCAAATATGTTTTATTTAAACAGTTTTAAATAAACTGTAGTGTAAACAACAACCAACATATTAACATAAATAAATGGAAGGTTGTGCATGAATTTCCCAGTGCAACCAAACAAATTTACTGACTTGAAGCAGACTCAATGAAGGATCCAAAAACATCTCTCATTACCCTGAACATACTGCTGGGCAATTTCTTGTCTGTCCAGTCTGTCAAGCCTTGAGGACCAGTGTTTCCCACAGGGTTTTTTTGAGCCTATGATGGGACCCAAACAAAGTAGGGGGGTCTGGGGGCACGCTCCCCTGGAGAACATTTTTGCCCTAAAAGTCTAAATTTGGTGCCTCTCACATATTCTAATGCCACTATTCCATCTTAATCATTGCATATTTTAGAGAATAATTGTGAAGTAGGATAAGGGTTCTTCTATGTTTTATTTAAGGCATCTTATTTTGACAGTCTTGTAAATTATGTAGTGGACTCTGCTTTGAAAGCTACATGTGTTTGCTTTTATTTTGAAGGCGTGCCTAACACGTTCTTACCGTAGCGCAGTATGGTGTGTTTAATTTACACTCAAAGTAGACCTTGAACGAACCATAAGTCGATGGACTAACGGAACATTAATCCTGTGTTTTACGGGAGGGGGGACACCATTACTCAACTTCATGTGTAGCCTACATTGCAGAGTTGTTTACTGCTGTATTAATGTTCTATATTCTATGTGTTGAGTATCCCACCTTTAAAGTACTAGGACCCCCTGCTTATTTACTGTGATTATACTCAAATACAATATATTTATTACTTTTTACACTGTGATTATCCATTTTCACTTCACTACACTTTACTTTGTGTCTAAAGCTGGTGGTATATTATATACAATACAATGCATGTATACACAACACAGCACTCTGAGCTCTGATCATGACTAATGACTTTATTTTGTCACATCAATAGCACAGTAAATGACTCACTACCACCAACCACAGCTGCTCTGTGGAAACCCTTGTATAGATAAGATGATGCATGTTGATAAATGAAGGCCACCCAGTGACTAAGTGATGTTACACTCAATCAGAAAACTAATATCAGTCTGTCAATAAATACCATAGAGTCATTAAACAATTTCACATGTGAAACTTCAGCACAAAACCTTGACACACTGCACCGTGGCTGTCCACACATTTCACAACAGTAAATGTGACCAAATATAAAAGAAGAAAAACTTTAAAAAAATACAAAATGAGTCAAATTAGAAACCCAAGCTAAGATTATCATACACATAAGGTACATAAAAGCAAAGCATACTGTTCTAATATAAAGCATACACACAAGCAGCTGAAGCTGACTGTCTACAAGGAAAATCGCTGATTCATGATGATCAAGCCAAGGCATCGTTGCAGTCTAAAGCGTGTGCAAAGATTTTTTTTGATTTGTGCACTAAGATACATTTTATTAGCTTATTGCTTCTGCGTTTATTCTAGCATGTGTGTTAATGTGATATGTGTGTGTGCGTGTAGTTACAGTGAGTGCTTTCTTTCTCTAAAGGAATAGATACAATTCTCTGGATGAAAGAGTAACATGCAGTGACTCTTTATATCAGCAGCTTTATGGATAACAGCTTGATAAAGCAAGTTTTTCTCTGTACTTTCTTCCATTAACCCCAATTTATATTCCATGTTTTATCAACAAACATTTAACTGCTCATCACAAATATAGACCCTACTTTATAGTTATTATATTAAAAATAATAAAGAAAAAAAAATGAAAGAGAAATATAGATGGAAGACTGATCAGATTTCACACAATGAAATAAATAATATTCATTATAACATTATATAATACTGACATTGGCCAAACTTAATTATCATTTAGCTTTATGTAACATTTCTATCCTAAAACTCTGGCCCACACTTTGTTTCCCTCCTTCTGGTAGATTAATTATCAAAAATGTTTTATACAGATAAACAAATGTGTTTTCAGTCATACAGTGACCAGATACATTTTGTCACTGTGACATAAAAGATCATAAACTCTGATTTGTCATTTGAAAATGAAGTTTTGTTGAGGTAGGAGGTGCAGTAAAGAATAGGCAGAGGGACGACACATAGTGGGCTTTACATAAGAATACTCTCAACATATTTAGAGTTATAGTTTTTTTAACATTATGTTAAAATGACATGTTCCTCTACGGAAAGTAAAATAGACCTCGATATTGCCAATTTTAAAAGTGCAGCGGGTTTCAGGTCCAACTTGTGCACATCGTCCCCGTTGCTGACATTTATTTCACGCATTCTACATGTTTAACTTTCTTCACTAGGGAGGTATATGGTTTTTCAGAAGTACTTAGATGTTTTACTTAAGTAAAAGCAGCAATACAACAAAGACACTCCATTACAAGTAAAAGTCCTGAATTCAAAATCTTACTCAAGTAAAATGACATAAGAACTGGCAGAAAAATGTACACAAGAGCATTACAGTAAACATACTCATTATGAAAACTGTCCCCATTTAAACATTAGTTTTCATAAGTAATTGGTATATTAACACTGATTTATTGATATTTACACAGTATTTTAAATTTTTCAACATGAAGCTTATCATACATTTTGGGCACTTTAACCTATAATAAAGCTATTTTTATAGTTATTTCAAGATGATTAAAAGTTTTCAATATTGGTCAAAAAAGTAACTATAGGAGTACAAAGTAGCATTAAATGGGAATACTCAAGTGATGTACAAGTACTTCAAATTTGTTTATACAGTACTCGAGTAAATGTACTGAGTTACTTTCTACCTTTGTCTACATGAGCCCACAACAGCTTTCAATCCAACCAATGTCAGCGCATGAATGCCAAAATGATGCTAAATGATAATAATTACGTGAGCATAAATACAGTAAAAACTTCTATCAATCAACACAAAGGTGTTGGAAGACGAATGGCAAATTAAAAATGACAAATATCAGTTATACTTTGGGAGCACAACTATTTGGAGTGCTGGCTTACAAATGTAATGCTGTCAGAGAACAACAGTAAAATATTAACGTCCATCCCAGCACAGACAGCTCATTATTAATTGTCCTGTATCACACACTGTATCTTCACATCATTCATATACTTCCCTTTTTTATCAATAAAATAACAAAAATAAACAAAATGTGATTGTCTTAATTTTGTGGCTTTTTCACAATTTTTCTCTTGAAATGGCCGTATGGGGAAATGTCTTAATTATGGAAATGTTTTTTTTTGTTTACTTTTTATTTAAAGTATTTCTGGAAGTCATAAACAAAGTATAAGTATAATGTACTTTCTATAAGTTATGCTAGATCTGATGACTAAAATAGACTAAAACAAGGCATGGGCAAATTAAAAATATTTGATGAATAAAATAAGCTGCATTAAAATAATATCAACATCATCTAATATTCTATATTGCTTGATTTCCCTTTGATGTATTCTCATGTTATATTTATACTGAATATCATGCTACTATAGCTGGACCTTTTCTGTTGTGAAGTGCCAAATTAAATTATTGCAGTTACAATTAGCAAAGGAAAGCATCATTTATATATATAAAAAAACAAGAATTCCCTTCAAACCTTTGCTTTTTGTCATTTACTCATCTGATCAAGACATGGATGAACAAATCTGACCAGATTCTAATAGTCGGATGTGTATTGTAATGTGTGAACACACAGTCACTAACTGAGTGGATGGATGAAAACTGGACGGTATGTTCAACATCATCTAAAGCTCTTGTAAACATAATAAAAAGATTTTTGCAAGCATAATAACACCAAAGCCTTCAAATGTACAGTATGCTTGGATTTGCCTTAAGTCTGCATTATTTCTATATTTCAGAACAGATTATTAGTTTCATATCACATCAGACTCACCAATGTAAGAAAAGAGACTGGCATTGGCGAGATTCAGCATGTTTGGTGTTTGTAAACTTGATTAATTACCTGGTTTATTTTGAAAATTCATCTTCATTAAGATCCAGTAACCAGTTAAGGAACTGCCTTGATTGTTTCATCACAATTCATAATAATTGTGTCATACTGTAATTAGGATTATTTTAACAACCAGTTTGCTCCGAAATTTCATCAGAGGTAATTTCAGCTGTCTCCACTGCCTGAATAACTGCATTAGGATTTCTGTGGTTAAAAACTACCAAGTGTAAATGTAAATGAATAAAAACGGATTGCCTACATTCATTAGCACCTGTGAATCTGTATCTGTGTTTTCTTTTGATGAGTAACCCAGATACATTCTCTGTAAAAAAAAAAAAAAAAAAAAAAAGATCTGTAGTAATATTTTAACTCCATCAATTGGTTCTACAGAACTGAAAAGACACTATTAAGAACTGATCCAGATTCCTGCAACAGGTTGGGTACCCAGCTGTCCCTGACAGGTACCCGATGAAAAAACTTGTGTGATATGTAAAAATATATTCACATAAATGTACAGATATGGGCATTGGTAAAAGTGTACTACAATAAAATATTCGAAGAAAAAAAAAGTTCTGGAGGAATCAGAAATTGGTTTTACATTAAAATGAGCTAATATAACAAGCTGAATGGGAAGTCACTGATCTGACAGCAATGTAAGCTAGCTGCTAGCTAGTACATTACATCAAACATAGCCAGTTATTGACAATGACTTGTTGTAGGCCAGGTCAGATGTTTGGGAGAACTTTGGTGTGATCAGAGACTGAAAGAAAAGGCTTTGCTGCTTGTAAAAAGTGCCAAAATGTTTTTGCTTGACACAAGCTTGACACAGAGTTGCAGAGGAAACACATGCATAGCAGCAGGAGCACAGGTAGTAAAAATAAAGCAATTTAAAGTGAGGGACTGTGTCTTATATCATGTGTCGGGTTGCAGGACTTATATTTGGATTGGACTTGGAGATAATTGCAGGTAATAGATCCATTTTGGTACAGGTTCGTTTGTGCAGGTTTGCAAAGCTGGACCTGTGCAGGACTCTGAATTAGCCAATGTCCCTGCAGTTGTTGTCAAAGTGTGCTACCTATGCATCCTATTTATTCTGCAAATTCAATCTTTGTATTTATATGTCAAGGAAAAACATAAATGATGATATTATATTGTATATTGTACAACCTGATAATGTAATGAATTCCTGATAATGTAATAACCCCGATAATATAATATAAATCTGCACTTGAGTCCATTGAAAATGTAATAAAACCTGATAATGTAATAACTTCCCGATAATGTAATAAAGTGCATTTCCCAATAATGTAATACACTTTTTGTTTTACCAATAATGTAATAAAGTATAACATTAATGGGAGGTTATTACATTATCAGGTTAGCCTTAATTTCTCAAGTCCTGATAATGTAATAATTCCCCAATATTGTAATAATTTAACAGCAGACCACCCATTACTTGGTTTCAAGTGGTGATACTGTGTAGGCAACTCTAGCTCAAGAGCTCTAGCGCCACCAACAGGTCAAAGTTGAATGTTTATTAACTTTTGACCCGTTCATCCGTTTTTCACAAACGAGGTATCCATGACACACGAATGCATTCAACAGCTTCTTGACATCTAAAGGTGCTCGGTGTTATACTTTATTACATTATTGGTAAAAAGTGTATTACATTATTGGGAAATGCACTTTATTACATTATCGGGAAGTTATTACATTATCAGGTTTTATTACATTTTCAATGGACTCAAGTGCAGATTTTTAGAACATTATTGGGGTTATTACATTATCGGGAATTTATTATATTATCAGGTTCTACATATATCCCCCCATGACTGAGCTAAAAGGCCCTGCACCAAGCATTCCCCAGGTTAGATAATGTATGAATTCATGTATACCCTTAACTGCTAAATTAAAAAATACATCACTGCCCACCCAGTTGTTCTTCCCCTTCACCCCCCATCCTCCTTACACCATTCTCTCTCTACTGTCCACAAACTGGACCAGCTGTTTGCGAGCGTGGGAGAGTGGAGTGAGTGGAACGATTGGAGTACCGGGTGTTGTAGCACCAGGAGTCGAAGCTGCAGGAGTTGAAGCACCAGGAGTCGAAGCACCAGGAGTCGAAGCTGCAGGTGTAGAAGCTGAAGGAGTTGACGCACCAGGGGTTCCACCTGGGGTGGGGCCTGGCGTTGTACCAGGAGTGGCAGGGATGATAACAACAGGGGAAGGACCAGGACTTTCGGCCCCAGCTCGAGGCTCGAGGCGTGGGGTGGATGTAATAAAACGAGCCTCCCTGATCCGGTAGGGACTTCTGTAGGTGGAGATGGGCGACAACTCGGAGCCCCAGCCAAGATAGCTCCCACTGGAGGGAGACTGTGCATCTGCACTGAAGTACAGTGTGGTGCTGGATTCTCCGGGGAGCGCTGGTTTTTTCTCCGGGGAACCGATCAGGAGAGGGGAACGTCGCTCAGGTGACCAGCCGGGAGTCTTGATGTCCAGGGAACCTACGGAGGACGAGGCTTCGGTCAGGGATGCGGCGTTGCTGTCGATGTGGCGGAGGCTGCCTGGTTGCCGTGGAGATGAAGGTGTTGGTGAGCCGTAGGCAGCACTCTGAAAGTCCTCTTCTCCTTTGAAAATGAAAACACATTAAAGCGTGTTTAATACAGATCTACAGGTAATACCATACTAGGGATTTATATTATAACATTCCAATTTAAAAAGGACAAATTATTTGTTTGAATGCTTACAAAAAGTCTAAACTCAGTTTGCTTTAGCAAGGAGTGAATCAATTAACATCCATGCCACTCTTAAGTATAAACATTTCAAAGTTAAGATTAAAAGATTTGGTAAAGTAGCAACGGTATGTTCAGACTGTGAGTGCACTCAGTGACCAGAGAGTGCATAGTTGTATATGTGCTACTGTGTAAACACCTTTGTGCAACAGCGGCACATTTCACATTTACATTGCATGTGAACAAATACCTCAAATGACCACACTTAAAGCAGCTATGATGAATATCTTTATATCTACAACAGATCATGACGACTCGTCTGCAGTTCCTTTCAGCTCTACTGAGTTCTCTCAGTGTCTGGCCAACAACTTCTCCCCCATTGTCTGTTAATCCATTGATTGTGCAAATGTGTATTTCTATGCTGACGACACAGTTATTTACTGCTATGGATCAACTCTTGTTCAGGTTGTGGAATCTTTGCAGAAAGCTTTTGTAGCTGTACACTCATTAATTCGCTTGAAACTGGTTCTCAATGCCGATAAAACAAAGCTTATGTTATTTTCTAACAGTAAAAAAATTGCCTCAAATGGTTCCCCCAGTGTCCACTCTTGGGGGCAGCGAAATAGAGGTGGTTCATATCTATAAATACTTAGGAGTCTTAATTGATGACTCACTCACCTTCAAGCCACACATAGAAAATCTTGTGAAGAAGCTGAGGCTAAAATTGAGTTTTTATTTTCGAAATAAGTTGTGTTTTTCTTTTAATGTAAAAAAACGTCTTGTCACTGCAACATTTTTACCTGTGTTGGATTACGGAACTCTTTTGTACATGAATGCTGCTGCTCAATGTCTTAGAATGATTGATACTGTTTATCATGCTTCTTTGAGCTTCATTACTAACTGTAAGATGTCCACTCACCATTGTGAATGATACTCTGGGGTAGGATGGCCTGCTCTGGCCACTCCAAGGGCTAGTCATTGGTATACTTTCATTTATAAGGCAATATTGGGACTGCTGCCTTCATACATTTGCACCTTAATTACTGTGAGAAATGCTGGATCTTATTCTCTTCGTTCACAAGATCAATTGTTGCTTTCTGTCCCTTCTGCTCGTGCAGAGTTGGGCAAAAGGGCATTTGTTTACTCTGCACCTAATGCTGGAATATGCTACAGAAAGACTGGAAACTAACTGACTTCGTTTCTTTGAGCACTTTTAAATCCAAACTAAGAGTTATTGACGCCAATTCCACAACATGCACTTGTTTCTCATGACGTGTTTGAGGTCTGTATCTTATGTAAATATGTAACTGTATTCTGTGTTTGCTGCCTCTTGGCCAGGGCCCCCTTGAAAAAGAGGTTCTTAATCTCAATGGGATATTCCCTGGTTAAATAAAGGTTAAATAATGTATTTATTTTTTTCAAGATAGCATTAGCGCATAGCAATAATTGTTATGATAATAAAGATACAGATTACAAAATAAATGTATATAGAGACTGAGTCTGCAGTTATTTCTCATGATTTGTGAAAATCAGTATAGCATTAATACATGATGGTTTTGTGAGTGTACAAAGGCAGGGGCGTCTAATTTAAATCCCAAACTTCTCCTTCGCCCATTTTCTCTCTGCTCTCAAAGGTGCCTTTCTTGCTGTAACATAACACCAAGGGCTGAGGGGAAGTGAATGAAGGGAGCTGTAACTATGAATAAAACACAGTGTCTATTAGTGATGGGAATCATTTGGCTCAGCTCTCCAAGAACAGCTAAAAATTTTGACTTGGGATTTGTATTTGAACACATACATTGCTTACATTTTAATAAATTGCTGTAGCCAATTGCATTTACAGTTGTAAAATCCCTTGTAACTCTATAACTTGCTTGAAGAACCACTCTGCTACACAAAGCAGATATAAAATGCCTATAATTAATAAAAGACAGCTGTCGACATTTTAATGGCAGGAGCAACAGGTGGAGTAGTAGGAGAATCAGCATGCTAGCCTGCCTGTTTTCTTCCAACTGAACTGTTGGATGTACAGTTCTCCAATGTCTGTGTAAGTTATTAGTGGACCCTGTTCGAAAGGAGAGCTTCACTTCACAAATCCTACACTGTGCTTTCATGTTGTCACAAGTGTCAAAATGCTACTTCTTTTTAGACTTTCACTAAACTACATTCCTCTCTGGCCTTCACTCCTCTCTCTCCTCTCTGCTTGTCTCCTCCTCCCAAAAAAAAAGAAAGAAGAAGAACGGCTCACTGAAGGACGTGAGCTGGCTCCCATCGTTCACTTTAAAGAGTTCGCGACCGACACATCACTAGTGTCTATGTTCTCTCCCTAATAGATAAAAGTGTGAGATTGGGATAAGGTTATTATTAGGGCCGAGACTCGTTTAAAAAAATTAATCTAATTAATTAGAGGCTTTGTAATTAATTAATCGAAATTAATCGCATTTTAATCGCATATAAATATTTGACCTGAGAACAGTGAGAAGTAATTTTTTTCACATGGATTTTTAGTATACCATTGAATAATGACTGAATACATAAGCTTAAGCAACAAAAATATGGTTTATTTTTGTTCAAGTCCAACAGACCAGTGCAATTTTTGCCATAAGTGTAGCAATAGCATATTTAGAAATATAGTACATTTCAGAAATTCAGGTAGCCTATAGGTAGGTAGACCTTCTGTAAACTATAATACTTTGGTTTTTTAAGTAAAACACGATCCACGCTAGCTACCACACTAGCCGCTAGCTGCTATATGTTTTGCATTGAGATGATACTTGAGGCTCGATGTGCTGCGGTGATATGTGAATTCCTTGTTGCATAGCAACACAATCATGCTCTTATCGACGCTTCCATTCGTTGATTTTTTGTAACAAAATGTCCCATCATCCACGGGGCCAACCAAAGCGTCTCATCAGCTTCTTCCTTCATGTTCACTGTGGTTTGTTGTTGTCTGAACTCATGAACGCTAGTTGGTGCTCCAGTATAATCGGTCCGCCTGAAACTCATCCAGTGAGAAACGTTCCGCGGTGCAAAAATAAGTGCGATTAAAATGGGTCAATTTTTTTTACACGTTAATTAAGATTTATTAATTACACAAAAATGAACGCGTTAAAGTCCCGGCCCTAGTTATTATACTATTTGCTGCTCTGTGTGTCTTTGTGCTTGTGCTCCAGCAGGGTTCAGTGATTATTTGACATCCAACCTTTCTCTGATGGTGCAGCGCTGGACTCGTCTTCAGCACTCTCCTCCATAATGACCTCCTGGACCGGGATGATCTCTGGAAAGGTTCTCATATCCTGGATAGTTGTGGGTGGAGCTCTTCTCACTGGCCGGGCTATTACAGTGGAGGGAACTGGCTTTGGTGGCTGGACCACCTCTTGCACCTGGGGACAAGACAGACAGCTGAGCCTCAGACTGCAGACGGACAAACTGAAAGGATTAGTTGAACCAGAATCTCTGAGTCACTGTGTGTCATTTTAAGTGAAGATAAGGGGGGCAGATGAAACAAAGATCTTGCTGTGGAGCCTGGCTCACCTGTGGTGGAGCTGGTTGAGGGGCTGGATGTGGAAGTTGTGTGATCTGAGGAACATGTGGCTGAACAAGTGGAACCTGGCAAATCACAGAAGAAAAAAAAATTAGACACCCTTTTATGTAATAATAAAATATATCACACATGCTGCATCCATGAAGTACAGATTTAGGAAGCTGACATTCAATATCTCTGCTGAAATTCACACTTGTTTAGTAGATCAGAAAGTCTCAAACCAATACGCACACGAGGGACTCGATGTTCATCAGGGGAGTGCAGCTCTTCAGACAGACCCATCAGTCCGGCTAGTCCCCCCTCGCCATACGACGACCAGATTTTAGTGACATCCCCTGTCTTCATCGCCAAGCGAATCAGCAGCCAGTGATGATGTTTCCAGCCTTCCCATTGGATAGGAAGATCCATGAGGGTCCCACCTCCTGATTAGATTAACAACCATAGTCATTATGACCAAGGTTCATACACTTTTTGAGTGGTCAAATTCAAGCACTTTTCAAGGCTTTTCAAGGTCCATTTACAAGCTTTTCCAGGACCTTTCAACGGTTGTAAGTTGCATGTTTTAGATGAGTACTTACATACTAAAAGGGTAATTTCACTCAACCATACCAACAGTGATGGTTTTACATTTTTAACAACCAAAAGTACAGTTTGCTAATCTCAATATTCAATTTAGTATTTTTTCATTGAACATGTGATTATCTATAGTCAGATTGCAAGAGAAATACTGTAAGAATTTCAAGCATTTCCAAGCACTTTGTCCAAAACCCAAGTACTTTTCAAACCTTGAAAATACAACATTAAAATTTAAGCATTTTCAAGGATTTCAAGCACCCTTATGAACCCTGTATGACAGACAGACAGACAGACAGACAGACAGACAGACAGACAGACAGATAGATAGACAGACAGACAGACAGACAGACAGACAGACAGACACACAGACAGACAGACAGATAGATAGATAGATAGATAGATAGATAGATAGATCTCTAACAGACCAGACAATGTTGCATGGCGATGGAAAGTGGGTGTGACTTTCTCCTCCAGGGACAGTGTAGATCCACGCTCAGTGCAGGCTCCTCCTATCCCCCTGTGGCGAATACTCTGGAAAATCTCAAAGGACTTTGGATGGAGGAATCGATAGTACAGCACCAACGCTATCACTCCTGGAGAGAGAGGGGAACAAGTCAATAGAAACAGATAGTGAAACAGAGAATGTATTTGCACACGTATATAAACATACATATATTATACATATACATAACGCCATGCAGAACACAATAGCTTGTTTGCATCATATGACTATTATGGCACACAAAATTCAGACGGAGAGCAGGAAGTGATAAAGTCATATATAGAGTGAATTAGAAATACAAGAACGGGACTATATCACAGGGTTGGTTGATCCTGCTCAACATCGCAAAATGGATGTAATCTATATAAAAAGAAGAAAAAATATTTTTGACAACTTGGACAACTTGACCAACTTGCCTGGTGTGGAGGCATTTTTCAATACAAAATCTTTCAGAGCTCCGACTACATGTTGAGCCAGTTAAAAGCCTGCAAGGGTGCTATGTTGTGTGTAGTTGGGTCTACGATCTGTGAACCATCCTCCAACTGGAAAGTGCTTTGCATTTAACATAAAAAGATGTACGTTTGTACAGACATGCTCTCCAGAGGAGGAATCCTACTAACTTTGATCACCTGACTTTTTCTGTAGCGCTACAAAAAGTTGACATTTTCAGTTATCCAGTTTAATATATCTCAACATCTACCTGATGGATTCCTTCAAAATTCTGTAAAGAGATTTGTGGTTCCCAGATATTGTATCCATAAAAAATGGTGATTGTCTGACTTGTAGCGCCACAAGGAGGTTGACTTTGGTGGTTTGGAGTGAAATATCAGGACAACTCCTGAATGTAACGTCATGACATTTGGTGCAGACAGATACGTTCCCCCTGGCATGAACTGTGATAAGTTTGGTGAATTCTTAACTTTTATCTAGCACATCCATCTGGTGAATATTTAATAGGTTCAATACTTTGGTTTATGTCCAAATAACGCAAAACCAATAACATTTGCTTTTTGTTCAGTACTAAAAGCAATAGTTAGCTTGCTAAACTAATTATGTGAACATACTTGCTGAACTTCAGCAGATTGACATTATCAGTTAGCATGCCCACATTAGCATTTATTTCAAAGCACAGCTGTGCTGAAGTGCGGTTTCACAGAGCCACTAGCATGTTTTTATACAGTGTAGCTGTGAGTCTCACCAATGAGGAAGCTGCAGAAGATTGCAGCTGGGATTCCCACAGTGTCCCAGGACACCATGGTAAACAACCATGACGAGGCCAGAAGAAGAAAAGCGTTCTCTATGAACATGGCCTGAAGAAGAATGAACAGAAAGGGATGATTAGATACAACTTTGGTCCTCAATTTTTGACGCATTTTCTTATATCTGCAGCAAAAAGATAGGCCCTGCACCTGAAATTGCATTGTTTGGTGTGGACCCTGCTGAGGTCGCAATATCTGGGGCACAGTCGGATGCCATCGCCTTTTCATCCCTACTAGCCAGGTGCCTTATTTTGTATAATTGGAAATCGGTTAGGCCTCCCACGCACAGGCGCTGGGTTGGGGATGTAATGGTGCATTTGAAACTTGAGAAGTTGAAACACTCAATCAGGGGATCAACCTAGAGGTTTTACAATGTTTGGCAGCCATTTTTGAACTACTACAATTTGGAATTCCCGGCTAGGGACACTGAGACTACTACTTAATTGACTCACAATCTCTGTAATGGGTTAGAATTTGTACGCTTTATTTTTTATTATTGTTGCTTTTAATATTATTATTATTATCATCATTACTATACATTTTCTGTTTTATACATATATATTTATGTTATTGTTGTGGCTTTATTTTCCATATATTTTGTGACTGCTGTTTGCGGTCTTGTTGATTGTGTTGTATGTGTTTTCAGCATAAAAAGCCAATAAAAATATTTGAATAATAAGAAAGGGATGATTAGTTTTTTAACATTTTAAATACATTTTTGTATCACATTTAACTTTTAAATGCAAGTAGCCCTTACATGCACTTTACATGTTTTCACTATCTCATACATAACTCATGTCTGTATTGTGATTCATGTTTTTTTAATATTTACACTTTCCCCAATAGAATTCCTCTATAGAAGACGAACGCACCATGAAAATATTACCTTGACTCTGCAACTTTCTCCTCTGGTTGATCCCGAATGATCTTATAAACACCATTGTTTTTGTGGACTTTATTCAGCATCTCCTATATGTGTTCTGGACCAGATGTCAATCAAACATCGGACTGGTGAAGTCCAAGTCAGTCCTCTCTGCATCATGTTGCATCTCATAAAATGCCCATGTAGCTAGCCCACAACCTGCTGTGTTTTGGTTAATTTCCTATAACTGGGTCGGATCACGTTCACAGTGCAATCGAACCACACTAGGCTTTGTAGGACTTGCGAGAGACCTCCTCTTGCATGTGGTCTCAGACGGGTTGTTTTGGTCTGCACCAGATTACGATTGGAGCACAACCAAACAAACCGTAACAACGATTTTGACCACACCAGAGTTTGATTGAAACTGACTAAACTTTGGGTTGTAAAAGCACCCTTAAGAGTCTCAAATGTTGTGTATTGTGTGTGTTACTGTTTTGTCAATGGCCCTACCCGAAAAGGAAGTTATGTCTACCTAACAGGCATCAATTGACCACAAACACACACGTACCAGATAGAACCCAGCCATGCGGTATCTGGATTGACCATACTTCACATTGAGAAACAAGAAGATGTGAATAGCTCCAAGAACCAGGTTGAAGATTCTCCATCGACTAGTTGAACGTATGATGTCGGTCTGCTGGGACACCATCCAGAAAGTTGCACCCAGCCAGTGCACACCTGAGACACACACACAACCATTTACATTTTCAACTTTTAGTACCTAAACACTAGCCTGGCTAACGGCAGACTAATCACAAATGAGATTAGTCTGGAAACCAGCCATTCATTTCTCCGTAGAGGAGGCGTGGTTTACGATCCTCCAGAGCCGTTTATTGGGCGCTACGAATGTCTATCAAAATCGTCTATACGTAGCTCTCAGCAAATCGTATCAGTTATACCAGATGACATATGTAGAACGACAGAAATTGATGTTTACATAGCCAAACTAGCCCATCTCTACTTTGAGACTAAAATGCTCAGTTGTGCTTCTGCAACGTTTTTCTGCAGCATGTTCTGACTCTGGCTGCTCACAGTCTACCGGCAGTGTTGGTGTGTCTGTGTGTATGTGTGTGTGTGTGTGTATGTCTTTGCCAGTTCTCCTTTCTGCAAGATTATTTATTTTTACGCCTTATTCCCCCTCATGTCATTCAGCCACACACATCCACTGATTTTATGGCCAATAGACGAGCTGCTGTGGGTCTCTGGGCAGCTCCGCTGTCCCCCGGCTCGTAGCGAGATCACCGGCGTTACAGCAGCAAATGGTAACGGGGCTTGTTGGTAGATTAGGCTTTGGCCAAATCCTGTCGGAAGCAAGGCTAAAACATCCTTTTTCGCGGTGAAACAAGAGTGTAAAGTTAATTGTTGTTCTTCTTTTAAAATCAACTTTCGCTCTAAACTATTTAATACGCCGTCTACAGCTAGATCTAAAGAGAGTTTCGCGTCTGCTGCAGCCATGTTGGATCCGTAAGAAAACTACAAAACTACAAGCTTCCATCTGTCGAATAGTATGCGTCATCGCCTTGCCGTCTCTCCCCGTTCTGTGATTGGATCCCTAAAACAGGGCTAAGAAACGGCCGTAGTTGCCAGACCCTATCGCAGTTCGAAATGAAATCGAGCGCGCAAGACAGTATAGGTATACCCAGGCTAGCTAAACACACTAATTTAGACAACCTGAGTACAGGAGATAAGAGGGTGTTCTCACCTTCGCCCTTTGTCAAGTCAAAAAAGTATGAGCATAGAGATGAAACCTTGGCATCCAGACTTACCAATGACTCCCAGGACCCATTGCTTGAAGATACGTGTGAAGAGCATGAGAATGGCAAACCGAGATCCCAACATACTGACCTGCAGACAGAGACACATAAACAAAGCCAAACACAGGTAAATAAATATACCGCTCATTCAATCTAGACTGTGATATTAAGGGTGTATGTTAGGCATATTGGCTGAAGATTGTGTATATATGCCCACCCTCCACAGAAGTCGACAGAGAATGGCAGCAGGCGTCATTTGTAGGTGTCCTGGTCTGATGAGAGAGCAGGCTCTGGCGTAGAGGACCAAGGCCCAGGCCAGAGATAACAAACACACCACAAAACATGCTAAGGCTGAAAGTAGAGGGAGGAGGAAGTAGGCAGAGAAGAGACATATTATAATGCTATATGCATATTGTATATCAGATATGAGTCTTCTGCACATGCACACTCTAAATAGTGGATAAATTGGTTTGATTTAAGGGATAGCTCAGCTGTTTAACAGTGGGGTTGTATAAGGTACCCATACTCCCTTATGTGAGAAAAAGTTAACACTATATTCATAATATTTTCACTACTTTACTTTGCGGTCAGACAGCCCTGTTTAAGTTTACACAGGAGGAACTGAAGCTGTTATTGAAGCCCTCTTTAAAGTTACCAGACTCCATTGACAAAAACAGTAATTTTACCTCACAGAAAATGGAAGTTGCTGGTCTGCTACTGCCTTGATTGGTTAGTTTGTTTGGGTTTGAAGGGTTAGTTCAGGTTCACCAAATGTCACAATAACACAAACAGACTGATCAAGCAATAGTAGATTGGCAACTCCTGTTTTCTGCAATGCAAAATGACTGTTTTTGTCGAAGTCCTTCTCAACCTTGCACACATGTTTCCACATTTGGTATTCAGTTTCTTTGTACCTGGAGATTTGATTCCTATGTCAGTGCAGATGAGCACATAGGTCTGCAGCAGTGTCTGAGGGAGGGTGACTACCAAGGCCTCAAACAGACGTAAGGCAGATACATCAGCCTGCTGCATGATCTCACCATACACATCCTCGTCAGACAGACACATGCACCCCCACAGCCTGCAGAGGCCAGCGATAGGTCAAAGGGAAGAAAAGTGGGAGATGGAGAAATAGAGGCCACAATATGCACATCACTATAAATATTTATATACCGGTATATATATATACACACTACAGACCAAAAGTTTGGAAGCAAGATCAAATTTGTACAAAAAAGATCAGTTTCATTGCTATACTTTGCAACAAAATAAACATGATTATTATAAAAGAGTCACTTATTAGAACACATTTTTACTATAATTATGAGGTCTTTGGGTTTTTATTGCTTAGACTTTCTGTTTCCTTCTTTCCTTAATGTATGAATCTGTACTCTTGTTTCTTTCCTCTGCTGCTTTAATTTTATTTCTGTGGTAGTTTGTCAGAGATATGAACACAGTTGAGATTTATTGGGATTTTTGTATCCAAACTCTCAAAAGCCAAAGAGCTGAAGCGAATAATGCAAGCTGTGATTTGTTTTCTACTTTTGCACTGAAGTTGTGACTCTTCCAAATCTTCTCAACCCTAAAACTAAGCCCTTCTTTTCTTTAGTTAACATTTATTCAGCAAAGGTCTGGTAACATCAATGCATACCTAAAGGCCAATTGAGGAAAATGGTTCAATTCAATAAAGGTAAAGTCTGATCATGCAGTAAACACATCCAGAAACCCAAAGAATCCAAACTGTTTTTAAGAAAACCATTGTGAACAGAACATTTAAGTTGCTTCCAAACTTTTGGCCTGTAGTGTATATATATATAATCATAATCATCATCAAAACATCAAACATAAACAAATGTTCAGTTGTCTGACTTTTACTGTTAACTGTCCTTGTTTAACAAGTTTTCAAGTTAGCACTAGCATTGTTATACATCCAGTCACTAATAAAGATGCACAAGGTTGGCTCACCTTTTGAAGATACCCAGGTGCAGTATGTGTGTCCAGGTGAGAGACTTCCTGCGGATGCGTCCATCTGACAGGTACCAGAGATAACTGAGCCACTGAGGGCCCCAACCTGGGAAACATAAAGTTACAAAATATAATAAAGGAAGTAAATATTATCTATCTATCTATCTAGCTAGCTATCTATCTATCTATCTATCTATCTATCTATCTATCTATCTATCTATCTACCTACCTACCTACCTACCTACCTACTTCCTACCTCCTACCTACCTACCTATCTATCTATCTATCTATCTATCTATCTATCTATCTATCTATCTATCTATCTATCTATCTATCCAAACGAATGATCTTTAATTTGTGATCAATAAAATCTGATCATATGATCTAAGTGTGGTACATTCAAAAAATTATGGCAGTTATACCATACTTGATACTACGTGACCTACCTTTTTTTTCTTCTAATAATTAGAAAAAGTGAATGACAGGGTCAAAAACACAATGATCTGTCAGTCATTACAAATCCAGTCCAACAGTGTTGAAAAAAATGTTAAATTAACAAGGAAATCAAATTGTGGATTTGGAGAGTCATGACCCTAGCTCCATCTATTGTTCATGATTAACCACTCTAAAATACTTTTAAGAATAATCAATTCTCATTATTCTATCCCTCTCTGTAATTGAATACCCCTACTTAAATATTTCTGTTGAACTTAGATTGATATGCTGTTGTTGTTGTTGTTGTTGTTGTCTCACCTGGCAGCAAGAACAGTGCAGTGAAGCCAGCGAGATGGGCATAGCAGTAGTTGTGACCAATCCACAGATAGTACACAAAGCAGTATATCACTGGGGAAAGAGCAGAAACACACACATTTACAATATATATTGCTACAGTACAAAATAAAGAACTCACATCAATGGTTAATGAACATAATGAGTCTTGTTTGTGATCCGGATGTGAGCTGTTGCTGTCAGTTCAGTCTGCAGCTGCTTTAGAGAATTGTAATATGATTTCAATCCTAAAAAAATATACAGGTAAATCACATTGTGCATGTTTGTACAAACCTCGCCTTTACACAGAAAAGCAGGACCATAAAAATGGTTTCACTTCATAACTCACATTCACACAGCATCTGTATGAAAATAGCTGTCTCTTAATATTGTAACGCAAGTGTATATAAAAGACTAACAGTAGTGTGTGTGATGCTGCTTATGTTGCAGTGTTTACAACAGGGCAACTAACACTTGTGAGTGTCCACTAGGGTTGTCAAAAGTATCGATACTCAAAAAAGTATCGATACTAAAACATCGTATCCGGATACAATACTCATTTTCAAAAGTATCGATACCCAGCCAAGGAATGAACACTTAAGTTAAGTTATTGTAATTTTTTTATCAATCTTGCCTAATATTGCGCACAACATACAACCTCAAATTATTGTTCTAATTGTTATCGTTTATTGTATTTCATTTATTTTTTGCACTACCTCAGACCTGAAGCTTATTTCATATTATTATTATTTAATTAATATTTAACCTGTGGTTCTGTTAATTTTTACATGTTGCATTTTTCTTGTTAATAAAAATATTTCTGTTAAATTTTGGGGTCTTTGTTTTTATCCTGGTGGTATCGAAAATGGTATCGAGTATCAAATATTTTCCTGAGTATCGGTATCGAGTTGAAAATGTTAGTATCGTGACAACCCTAGTGTCCACATATGACCTCTGTCCTGCATCCAGCTGAGGTTTATTAACAGGAGGCTGCTTCCTCTTCCCTTCTCTCCTCAGTTACACACTCCTCTCCTCCTCTCCTGGCCTGGCTGAGCTCTGCAGCTCTGCCTCCCTCCACTGATGTAATCTGAACCGTTTTATGTCTGCCAAACAGGCGGGCTGGCCTGGCAGACTAGGCCCCATCATGGGGTACGCCCATCCCCTCGTCCATTCATGCACCTCCAAAAAAAGGGCGCTGAAATATGGCTCCGCAACATGGCTCCGCTTTGTTTTGCATTCAGGAGAGATCTGTTAGAAGCTGAAATGACACAGCTGTTTGAAGAGAAACTGAGGAAATCACCGGCATGAGTCTGCAGTTTTGCTGCATACAGGATTTCATAACATGCAGCGTATAAAAATAGGAAAGAGGCGCGCTGGTGCTGACTGCAGACTCTAACTCTATTATTCATGACAACAGAGCCAGCTGCTCAAGTGGAAACTAATGTTCAACTTTGAATTTAGGATGATAGTTTTAAAAAATCAACTAAATGACATCATGTCTCATCTACAGCATGCGTGCATCTCTGATCCATCCGCAGCAGCCCTAAAAACTGTCTCACACTGCATCCTGACTGTGGCCGAAAAGGCACGCACCCACGTGCACGCGCACGCAAATAAAAGTCAAATAACATACAACAGGGATGCGCATGACACATGCCACCACATTATATCCATAACCAACCAACACAGTTAGTGATACTGAACTGTAATTATTGTCCGCAGGGCGTGTTTATGTGTGTGTGTTGTTGTGAGTGTGTACGTGTGTGTGTGTGTGTGTGTGTGTGTGTGTGTGTGTGTGTGTGCGCGCGCGCATGTGTCCCAGGTAAGACTCACGCGCCGTCCTCTCTGCAACGAGGAGAAATGCGGTAAAGGCGAAGACGCAAACTTGGCAGCACGGCATACAGGCGTCCTGATGGCCCGGAGTGGCTGAGTAGTCCCTCATGGCGGACTGAGAAGCGGACTCAGATTAACGGTGATAACAGGACGTGTGTCAGTCTGTCTCACGGTGTGGATCTGGTCCCGGTCGGGAATCAGTCCAGCTGCAGCAGCCTGCACTCGGCTCCCCGTCCCAACGTCACCGCCCGTCCCGTTAAAGCGATAGCACTGAGACGAAGATGAAATGTTACTGTTCATATACCTTCTCTAAAAATGTGTGGGATTGATATGATGGATAAAAATGCATAAACAAACGTATCAATAAAATTTTACAGAGGCAAAATAAGCTTTCCCCCAGAGGAAAGTTCTTTTGGGATTCACAGAATAGAACAGAATACCTCTTCCAACAATACCTCGGTTAAGTCATGGTCACCTAGGCCTATATGAATTTAAAAAAATGCTCTTCTTCTTTTCTCTTCTTCTCTTCTTTGCTTCTTTAACATATAGCACTCCTGTAGCGATGACAGTTGGCTCTTAAAGTTCTGTACTTACTTGATTCCTGTGGTCTATGTCTAGTACCATCAGGTTGAATGCACTTATTGTAAGTCGCTTTGGACAAAAGGGTCAGCTAAATGACATGTAATGTAATGTAAAAGAATAAACTGGCGTAGAGCATGGTTGTGTCCCTTCACATTCTGTCTCTCAAATAAGATCAAAGAGGTTCATTTTAAAATGTTGCATAATATTTACCCATGTAATAAATCAATTTCCAGGTTTGCTGATATAAGCATAATGTGCACTTTTTGTGGAGATGAACCAAAGACAACATTACATTTATTTTATGTTTGCCCATTGTCATCTATATTTTGAAGGGATATGGAAAAAGTCATACTCGATATGACTGGACAGACCATCATTTTTTAACCTAAAGATCTCAAAATTTTAATCTAATAACAACAGTATGCTTTATAACATCTTATGCTTCTGATGAGTAAGTTTCACATCCACAGGATGAAGTTTTCCAAATCCCTCCCTAACTTTAATGTTTTTACAATAGAATTAAAATTGTATATCAAAACTTTAGAGTTGATGTCAAATAACAAATGTGAAGGCATTCTCATACACTTTAAAAACTTATTTTCAGAAACCCCAGAATAATATAAAGGGAAGCACCTTATACCCTATGTGCCTTATTATGTTATTTTATTTTTATATATAGGCCTATATTTAATTATACAGATACTGTAACTGACATTTTTCTTTGTATGTCTTGTTTATACTGAATGCCTGTATTTCCTTCATTGTTAATAAAGATCTGAAAAAAAAGCACTGAGACGAAGATTAAAGAAATACACTTTAACATTTTTTCAAAATCTACCCTTGCAATGCTATGCTATCTAAGTTTATGGATATGTGTAGTAAATGTGTCTTCTGTGATGTGGAGGAATCTATTACTCATGCATTTTGTGAATGTAATGTTGTGCAGGATTTTTGGATGGACTTGAGAAATAATTTATCTAACTTTCTTAGTGTCTCATACCTATTCACCAAAAAATATGTTCTTTGTTATTTTACTCATTGTAACAAATCTGTTGAATTTGTAACCAATTTCTTGATTCTCTCTTGTAAGTTCTTTATACACAAACACAGATTTCTCAAAGCTAAGCCAAAGTTTAAGGTGTTTCTACTTGAATTCAACTATCTTCTTAAGTCTCTCAGAATTATAAAAGACAAAAAAATGAACTATTTCTTCAATATTATGACAGCAAACAGAGTTTGCTCTGTATGTAGTGTCTTCATCTTCATCATGCATATGGCTTTAGCCATACCTTGGGCAAACATGTAAGGGAGGTGTAAGAACAGAATAGACCAGGATATGACTACAATAAACTTCAATAAATCAAATCAAATCAAATCAAGTTTATTTGTATAGCCCTTTACAGTAGCCAGAAGGTACCCAAAGTGCTTCACAGGAAATCCATAAAAACAATACATAACACATGCATAACATATAAGTACAAAATAAAAGTGCTGCAGTGCTGCAAGGTAGTACGAGCCATGGACCATAGCCATACATAGAAAGGAACAAACAAAATGAGTAGACCTAAGAAACAGAGTTGGCAGAATTAAATGCCAACCTAAAAAAGTGGGTCTTTGATTTAAAAAGGCTGAGATCAGAAGTGAAACGAATGTAAGGGGGCAGTTTGTTCCACAGCCTTGGAGCAGCGACAGCAAAAGACCGATCGCCCCACTGTTTAAGCCGTGTCCTCGGGACCTCTAAGAGAAGTTGACCCGAAGAGCGCAGGGCTCTGCCACAATTGCGAACAGTTAAAATCTCTGACAGATAATAAAGTCATAGAACATATTCTATTCCCTTATTGTCACAAAGATGCTCAAAAGTATTAAACTAGACTTCATACTTTTTGGACCAAAAGCAAACTCCGTGGTTGAAACGTTGATTAAAATCAACCATTGCATCAGTTTTTCATGAATCTAACTATCACACTGTTTTTGACCTTTATAAACATTACAACTGTAGGGTTGACAATAGCTGCTTTCACAACATTTTTACACTGAGTTTATGAGCTTAAATGATAAGTATGTGGATATAATGACAATAATGAATTGAAATGAAAGACAAGTTATATATAATAATAATAATAATAACAACAATATTATTATTAATAATAATAATCATAATAATAATAACAATAATAATAACAATTATACTACTACTACTAATAATAATAATAATAATAGTAATGTTTTAATTTATATCACACCTTTAAAAAGCAGACGTTACAAAGTGCTTCACAACATAATACATAATAGCAATTAAAAGAGACACAACAACTGATATAAAATGCAGGAATCCAGTTAAAAACATAAAAACACTAATAAAAGCAAGTCTAATAATAGGTCTTAATCAGCTTTTTGTTATATATATATATATATATATATATATATATATATATATATATATATACATATATATATATATATATATATATATATATATATATATATATATATATATATATATATAGCAGATGGGACAAGTTTAGAAAATGAAATCACTTTACTGTATAATGCAACCTTTAAAACCTGGAAAAGACAACACTTGTATCTATTACAATATCATGATATCCATAATCTTAAACAATATTTAGTCTGATGAAATGTGCTATTGTATTTAGTGGACATGTGATGTCACTTTGTGAACATTAGAGGGCAGGAGGAACATATTTTTCTTTCCTCTGAAGAGCAGTTTGGTTAAACTTTATTATTTGAGCTAAATTCTAATTTCATGTGCCGTTTTAAGCCAAACACACCAGTTGACCTGGCATGTGTGTGCTGTGGGAGGGAACCCACGCAGACATGGGGAGAACAAGTGTTAAAGAGCCGTTCATGCTGCCCAGCAAGGTAAATCCACCAGAAGATGTCTGGAAATATGTGCACCTCCATTGACATAAATGGAGGTGAGGGTAAGGGTTAGTGCAATCCTGTTTAGAAAAAAACAACTCATTTATGTTTGCTAATATTTTAGTGAAGCAAATTTAGCCTAATAATTAGCCATCAATTTGTTTTTCTTATTGACGGTTTGCAGAATAAAACCACATTTATTATAACATTACATCCATTATTACCTGTGTTTCAATGGAGCCTTCCTTCAGCTCACTATTAATGAAGATGACATTTTTAAGCCTGTTCTTTAGAGTGGTTGTAGAAGGCTTGTAGATCCTGATAATGTAATAAATTCCCGATAATGTAATAACCCCGATAATGTAATAAAAATCTGCACTTGAGTCCATTGAAAATGTAATAAAACCTGATAATGTAATAACTTCCTGATAATGTAATAAAGTGCATTTCCCAATAATGTAATACACTTTTTACCAATAATATAATAAAGTATAACACCAAGCACCTTTAGATTTCAAGAAGCTGTTGAATGCATTCGTGTGTCATGGATACCTCGTTTGCGAAAAACAGATGAACGGGTCAAAAGTTAATAAACATTCAACTTTGACCTGTTGGTGGCGCTAGAGCTCTTGAGCTAGAGTTGCCTACACAGTATCACCACTTGGACCCAAGTAATGGGTGGTCTGCTGTTAAATTATTACAATATTGGGGAATTATTACATTATCAGGACTTGGGAAATGAAGGTTAACCTGATATTGTAATAACCTCCCATTAATGTTATACTTTATTACATTATTGGTAAAAAGTGTATTACATTATTGGGAAATGCACTTTATTACATTATCGGGAAGTTATTACATTATCAGGTTTTATTACATTTTCAGTGGACTCAAGTGCAGATTTTTATTACATTATCGGGGTTATTACATTATCGGGAATTTATTACATTATCAGGTTCTACAATGCTATAACTGGCAATGTGCAATAATTTGTGCAATAAATTGTCCTTTAATGTGCAATATATTTATGAATACTAAATAGCATCATATCTGCTTCTGGCAAATTGAATTGAAGACTGTGCACCTTACCTCCCTTTCATGCCTATGTTTTACATTAAAAAAAATGTCTTTACATTTACTTGCCTAAGTATGTGTATGTTTATATTGTATATTTTTTTTGTATTTTATTTATTGTCGCAATCCTTTTTGGAGTCAGCTCTCAAATCTCATTGTACATGTGTATAGTGACAATAAAGGCATTCTATTCTATAAGTGCTAGTGACGAGTTGAACTGTGGTGTGGTGCTAGGAGAGGTTCCAAACAAAACCAGTACCAGCATCTGTAACATTCACAGAAACATGTAGTCTCCAAAGCCCTTTGAGGCAAATCTGTGATTTGTGATTTTGGGCTATGTAAATAAAATTGACTTGACTTGAATAAAGCATTAAAATATTATATACTGTCATTCAATTTACTTATGGAGTTAGCCCACAGTCAGCATTTCCATCTGGATATTTTAGATCATTGTATAAAATTTCATTTACTGAGACAGAGGACCGATTTATATCACCCAACTCTAAATACAGCCTGCTCTTCATCCCTAGATTGTAATGTTTTGTATTGTATTATGTTGCTTTATATTAGTAATTTGTTTTGTATTTAATTTTTTCAGATTCAGAAATGAAAACTGGTATGGGCATAAAGATTTTTTCTTTTCAGCTGTTCATATCTCACACTTAAAATTCAGTTCTTGATTTGATGGCAGCTTGTGAATAAAAAACTGGTGCGACACAAGGTGGAAATATGATGTTAGATGACAAGTTGTTAGCTGTTAATCAGATGTTATTTCAGTTAAGTTCAGGCTGGCTCTTGTAGCATTCATAAATCTTTTCATCACCAGTAAGTCTCATGCATTAAGTTATATGAAGAAAAATAATCGCTGTCCCAGTACACATAATTAATCTGTGCAAACCATCAATTTGTTTTTCTTATTGAAGTTTTCCCTATTTTATTTGCAGAGTAATATCCAGTGTTTTTAGATACTATGTTTGTGCCTTTTAGACTTTTACTGATTTATTTTGAAATCTGACAAATCCAACAGATCTTAGAAACAGCAGGTACAGTAAAGACAGAGTGGCAAAACATTTTTTGCTTTATTTTCTCCAGCTGTATAAACACATAAATGTTTAAAAAGGGCAAACGAAAAAATACAACAAAATAGTAAACCCTTTTATAATGTAAACACATTTCAAGTTTGCAGAATAAAACCACATTTATTATAACATTACATCCATTATTACCTGTGTTTCAATGGAGCCTTCCTTCAGCTCATTATTAATGAAGATGACATTTTTTAAGCCTGTTCTTTAGAGTGGTTGTAGAAGGCTTGTAGAACCTGATAATGTAATAAATTCCCGATAATGTAATAACCCTGATAATGTAATAAAAATCTGCACTTGAGTCCATTGAAAATGTAATAAAACCTGATAATGTAATAACTTCCCGATAATGTAATAAAGTGCATTTCCCAATAATGCAATACACTTTTTTTAAATTAAATTATTACAATATTGGGGAATTATTACATTATCAGGACTTGGGAAATGAAGGCTAACCTGATAATGTAATAACCTCCCATTAATGTTATACTTTATTACATTATTGGTAAAAAGTGTATTACATTATTGGGAAATGCACTTTATTACATCATCGGGAAGTTATTACATTATCAGGTTTTATTACATTTTCAATGGACTCAAGTGCAGATTTTTATTACATTATTGGGGTTATTACATTATCGGGAATTTATTACATTATCAGGTTCTACAAGGGTGTCACTCAGTCAGTGTACTGTTATTTAATTCCATGGATCCCAATTCATTCAGGCACATTAAAATCCTCATCAAAATATAATCCTCACTGAATCATATACAAGTGCATCAAAAGAAAGACGTAGCCAATAGTAACGTAATTGTATTTGGTAAATGAAGTCACTGTGTACACTGAGAAAATACTTAAGAAAGACCAAATGTAATGTCATGGCTAAATTGACCAGTTTAACTGATTAACAGTCTGGTGCATAACTACTTGGTGCAAATCGTAGCCTTAAGTGGGTCAGTCAGACACAATAAGGCCTATCAGTGTGTACATGAAACAAGTCTCTACATCAACACATGCATTCAAAATAGGATCGTGTTTATAGGAATAACAGAAAAAGATAAATAAATCCAATTAGTGCAAATAAAGTAGGCCAACACATTTTACACTTTTCAAATGAAAAAAAAAAGATGATCAACTGTTTTACTTGCTAGGAAAAGAAAGCTAAGTGCTAATCCCTATTATGATGGCTTCCCTTTTACTAATAGGAATAATATTGCATTTTGAATTCAGCACTTTTGTCCTTTACACAACTCTAGAGATCTTTGCATTCACTATTAAAACGTATAATTAATGTTTGCAGAAAAAAAAAACGTTGACAGGAGTACTTTCAATACATTCATTCTCTCATTAATCAAATGCCTATGTGTTTAACAGTCAAATGAAATGAAAAGTGGAATCTCAGAGAAAAAAAGAAAGGTAATCTGTGGGGATGTAGAATAAAAATAAGTTGTATTAGTGGTATTTTTAGCTCTGTTATCAGTCCTCTGTTGACTCAGGAGAAGTTATTATGTGGATTATGTGTACATTCACATCTCTGGTTGCCCCTGATGAACAGGGACTTGGTGGTCCTGCTTATGTTCTGCTGCTAGGGCTTCTGGGATTTGTTGTCCATGCTGTTCATCTACTTGGTTTATAAGCTCCTCCTCTTTTGTCTTTCCTTCATCTTGAGGCTGCGGCTCCTCCCTCTGCTCTGCTGCAGCTGCTTCCTCCTCGTCAGTACTGGGGTTTGACAGCTTCTCCTGGTCAGATGCATTGTTGTTGCTTGAGTCCTGTGGTTGAAATAGTAAGTTACAGTTTTTTTACAACCCGTTGTTCAATACTTTTAATGCTTTTTCAAAACTCTTCACACATTTACCACACCCCACAGCCTGTGTGGACGATACAATTAACATTAAATTCTTCTTCTTTTGACACAAAATACACACATTTTACATGTTTAAAATTAGTTTTAACTAATTTTACACACAAGCTCAATCAAAACCAAAACAGTAGATGTTAACTGGTGAATTTTCAATCGCTTTCACACAGTTTGTCATGTTCAAAACTAATGGATTGAAGATTACATTGATCACAGCTTCAGCTCCTTTTTCTTTTTGTCTATTTGACAATACAGTAATGAATGACAGCTGATTTTTTCCCTCTTTACTTTACTGTAAGTCATTTTCATTTGCAATACAGTAAAGTGTTTCCTACAAATCCTGTCATTTACTGTCTTCTTCTCTCATAAACATTCTGTAAAGCTGCTCTGACATGGCTCGCTCACTTTTTGAACTGAGTGTTGTACAAAAAAAAAGAACAAAATTCATGGCCAACAAATGAAAAATGAATCATCACAAACATTATCTCTATGGAGTCTTGGGCTATTTTGTCCATTTTTGAATCCTTCTCATGTCTTTTCATGTCTTTGTAAGTCATTTTGTGTCTTTTTTTTCATTTTGTGTCTTTTTATGTCTTGTTTTGGTCATGTTGTGTCTGTTTTTAGTCATTTTGTGTCTTTTTGTGTCTTTGTAGTAATTTTGTGTCTTTTTTGGTCATTTTGTGTCTTTTTTAGTCCTTTAGTCCAACATAAAATGTGATTTTGAATCTTTTTTTTACTTTCAAAACACTATCATGCTCAATAAAGAATTTGAAATGTGAACAAAGGTGTCAAATCTAACATAAAAGAGGGTTCCATCCAGTTCTATCATTTTATACTAAATATATTTGAGCTTGTCTCCAGTTTTACTTGGTATATCATCATCAAACTGAAACTGGCCTCATGGAGTTTACAGCCAGAACTTTAGAGGTAAATTTACAGTAGGGCTCCACGCTGCTTTGTTTTCTAGTCTGGATGGAGTCAACAAGTCTGGATTTGGAGCTTTTGGAGACTCCAGAGGGTTAAGTTACATGTATGATCAATACAATAATCAGAAAAAGGGAAAAAATTAGATTTGACACATGCAAAGTGATTGAGTTTGTGTTATTCCATCAGTTGTCAGTGTTTTTTATGACACTGTGCTGTGACTGACTAAATGTTTCTGTTGAAGACAACGTGTGTCAGTGTTTTGGTAGATTTGGTCAACTGTGTTACAGTTTTTCAAAACCGCTATGACCCGTTGTTCAATACTTTTACCGCTTTTTCAAAACTCTTCACACAGTTACCACAACATCAGCCTGTGTGGGCGATACAATTAACACAATTCTTCTTCTTTTGACACAAAATACACACATTTTACACATTTAAAATTAGTTTTAACTCCTTTTACACACAAGCTCAATCAAGACCAAAACAGTAGACGTTAACTGGTGAATTTTCAATTGCTTTCACACAGTTTGTCAAAACAGAAAACCTCATGTTCAAAACTAATGAATTGAAGATTACATTGATCAGCTTCTGCTCCTTTTTCTTTTTGTCTATTTGGCAATACAGTAATGAATGACAGCTGATTTTTTTTTTACCTCTTTACTCTACTGTAAGTCATTTTAATTTGCAATACAGTAAAGTGTTTACTGCAAATCCTGTCATTCACTATCTTCTTCTTTCATACGTAAACATTCTGCAAAGCTGCTCTGACATGGCTCGTTCACTTTCTGCACTGAGTGTTGTACAAAAAAGGACCAAAATTCATGGCCAACAAATGAAAAATGAAGAACATCATCACAAACATTGTCTCTATGGAGGCTATTTTGTCCATTTTTGAATCATTTTCATGTCTTTTCATGTCTTTGTAAGTCATTTTGTGTCTTTTTTAGTCATTCAGTCCAACATAAAATGTGATTTTGAATCTTTTTTTACTTTCAAAACACTATCATGCTCAATAAAGAATTTTACAGTAAATGTTGCAAATGTGAACAAAGGTCGCAAATACAACACATAAGAGGGTTCCATCCAGTTCTATCATTTTATACTAAATATATTTGAGCTTGTCTCCAGATTTACTTGGTATATCATCATCAAACTGAAACTGGCCTCATGGAGTTTACAGCCAGAACTTTAGAGGTAAATTTACAGTAGGGCTCCACGCTGCTTTGTTTTCTAGTCTGGATGATGAAGAAGTCATGCTTTGGAGCTTTTGGAGACTCCAGAGGGTTAATTTACATGTATGATCAATACAATAATCTGTTGATTGTAAAAGAAAAAGGAAAAAAGTCGATTTGACACATGCAAAGTGATTGAGTTTGTGTTATTCCATCAGTTGTCAGTGTTTTTTATGACACGGTGCTGTGACTGACTAAATGTTTCTGTTGGAAGACAACGTGTGTCAGTGTTTTGGTAGATTTGGTCAACTGTGTTAGTGTATTATTGTGTTTTGGAAGAGTGTGTCTGTGTTTAGTTACACTGGGTGATTTTGACCATGAAATTAACTGTTTGGGGGATTGAGTGTATCAAGTGTGATGTGCGTTAACAGTTTTGAAAAAGTTTTTAAGGTTCTGACAAACGGGTCATAGCGGTTGTGAAAAACTGTAGTGTATTATTGTATTTTGGAAGTGTGTGTCTGTGTTTACAGTTTTTTACAACCGCTATGACCCGTTGTTCAATACTTTTAACGCTTTTTCAAAACTCTTCACACAGTTACCACAACATCAGCCTGTGTGGACGATACAATTAACACAATTCTTCTTCTTTTGACACAAAATACACACATTTTACACATTTAAAATTAGTTTTAACTCCTTTTACACACAAGCTCAATCAAGACCAAAACAGTAGATGTTAACTGGTGAATTTTCAATTGTTTTCACACGGTTTGTCAAAACAGAAAACCTCATGTTCAAAACTACTTATTGTTTTGAGAAATGCATTAACTGTTGTGCAAATGTTAATAGTGATGTGAGAAATGCACCAAAGTGACTGAGAAAATTTGGCAAAAAATGCACATTGATTCACAGTAAGCCGACGTGCAGACTGGATGAACAAATGTACATTTCTTTCCCTTGTAAGATGATTACAGTTTTTCACAACCGCTATGACCCGTTGTTCAATACTTTTACCGCTTTTTCAAAACTCTTCACACAGTTACCACAACATCAGCCTGTGTGGGCGATACAATTAACACAATTCTTCTTCTTTTGACACAAAATACACACATTTTACACATTTAAAATTAGTTTTAACTCCTTTTACACACAAGCTCAATCAAGACCAAAACAGTACATGTTAACTGGTGAATTTTCAATTGTTTTCACACGGTTTGTCAAAACAGAAAACCTCATGTTCAAAACTAATGAATTGAAGATTACATTGATCACAGCTTCTGCTCCTTTTTCTTTTTGTCTATTTGGCAATACAGTAATGAATGACAGCTGATTTTTTTTTACCTCTTTACTCTACTGTAAGTCATTTTAATTTGCAATACAGTAAAGTGTTTACTGCAAATCCTGTCATTCACTATCTTCTTCTTTCATACGTAAACATTCTGCAAAGCTGCTCTGACACGGCTCGTTCACTTTCTGTACTGAGTGTTGTACAAAAAAGGACCAAAATTCATGGCCAACAAATGAAAAATGAAGAACATCATCACAAACATTGTCTCTATGGAGGCTATTTTGTCCATTTTTGAATCATTTTCATGTCTTTTCATGTCTTTGTAAGTCATTTTGTGTCTTTTTTAGTCATTCAGTCCAACATAAAATGTGATTTTGAATCTTTTTTTACTTTCAAAACACTATCATGCTCAATAAAGAATTTTACAGTAAATGTTGCAAATGTGAACAAAGGTCGCAAATACAACATAAGAGGGTTCCATCCAGTTCTATCATTTTATACTAAATATATTTGAGCTTGTCTCCAGTTTTACTTGGTATATCATCATCAAACTGAAACTGGCCTCATGGAGTTTACAGCCAGAACTTTAGAGGTAAATTTACAGTAGGGCTCCACGCTGCTTTGTTTTCTAGTCTGGATGATGAAGAAGTCATGCTTTGGAGCTTTTGGAGACTCCAGAGGGTTAATTTACATGTATGATCAATACAATAATCTGTTGATTGTAAAAGAAAAAGGAAAAAAAGTAGATAAGAAACATGCAAAGTGATTCGGTTTTGTGTTCTTCCATCAGTTGTCAGTGTTTTTTATGACACGGTGCTGTGACTGACTAAATGTTTCTGTTGGAAGACAACGTGTGTCAGTGTTTTGGTAGATTTGGTCTTCTGTGTTAGTGTATTATTGTATTTTGGAAGTGTGTGTCTGTGTTTAGTTACACTGGGTGATTTTGACCATGAAATTAACTGTTTGGGGGATTGAGTGTATCAAGTGTGATGTGCGTTAACAGTTTTGAAAAAGTTTTTAAGGTTCTGACAAACGGGTCATAGCGGTTGTGAAAAACTGTAATCTTAGGCAGAAACTTCAGTCAACAAGTGTTTCCATTTGAGCAGGATACAGTGGTTTGAACCAGCAGACTGCTACTTGATACACCATGAACAGAGCAGCAGGGCGGCTCACTAAGTATCACTGTTGTTTTCCACCTGCTACATGTACGATGTGATATGTAAGCAAACTGGAAAATCAGCTAAAACAGGAATACCTTCCTTTGAATACAATGCTTTATACAGTTTTTCACAACCGCTATGACCCGTTTGTCAGAACCTTAAAAACTTTTTCAAAACTGTTAACGCACATCACACCTGATACACTCAATTCCCCAAAAAGTTAATTTCATGGTCAAAATCACCCAGTGTAACTAAACACAGAGACACACTTCCAAAATACAATAATACACTAACACAGTTCACCACATCTACCAGAACACTGACACAAGTTGTCTTCCAACAGAAACATTTAGTCAGTCACAGCACAGTGTCATAAAAAACACTGACAACTGATGGAATAACACAAACCGAATCACTTTGCATGTTTCTTATCTACTTTTTTTCCTTTTTCTTTTACAATCAACAGATTATTGTATTGATCATACATTTAAATTAACCCTCTGGAGTCTCCAAAAGCACCAAATCCAGACTTCTTCATGACATCCAGACTAGAAAACAAAGCAGCGTGGAGCCCTACTGTAAATTTACCTCTAAAGTTCTGGCTGTAAACTCCATGAGGCCAGTTTCAGTTTGATGATGATATACCAAGTAAAACTGGAGACAAGCTCAAATATATTTAGTATAAAATGATAGAACTGGATGGAACCCTCTTATATGTTATATTTGCAACCTTTGTTCACATTTGCAACATTTACAATTCTTTATTGAGCATGATAGTGTTTTGAAAGGAAAAAAAAAGATTCAAAATCACATTTTATGTTGGACTAAAGGACTAAAAAAGACACAAAATGACCAAAAAAAGACACAAAATGACTTACAAAGACATGAAAAGACATGAAAAGGATTCAAAAATAGACAAAATAGCGCAAGACTCCAGATAATGTTTGTGATGATGTTCTTCATTTTTCATTTGTTGGCCATGAATTTTGTCCCTTTTTTGTACAACACTCAGTACAAAAAGTGAACGAGCCATGTCAGAGCAGCTTTGCAGAATGTAAAGAAAGTAAAGAAGAATACAGTAAATGACAGGATTTGCAGTAAACAAAAAAAATCAGCTGTCATTCATTACTGTATTGTCAAATACACAAAAAGAAAAAGGAGCAGAAGCTCTGATCAATGTAATCTTCTATCCATTAGTTTTGAACATGAGGTTTTCTGTTTTGACAAACTGTGTGAAAGCAATTGAAAATTCACCAGTTAACATCTACTGTTTTGGTCTTGATTGAGCTTGTGTGTAAAAGGAGTTAAAACTAATTTTAAACGTGTAAAATGTGTGTATTTTGTGTTAAAAGAAGAAGAATTGTGTTAATTGTATCGCCCACACAGGCTGATGTTGTGGTAACTGTGTGAAGAGTTTTGAAAAAGCGGTAAAAGTATTGAACAACGGGTCATAGCGGTTGTGAAAAACTGTAAGAAAGTAGCTTCCTCCAGGAGTCATGTGACTGTCCAGTAAGTACATGGCCACCATTCCTGCCCTCTTGTGGCTAAAAATAATACTGAATGACTTTACTACTATACCTACAGCAGGGATGGGCAACTTACAGTTTTTCACAACCGCTATGACCCGTTGTTCAATACTTTTACCGCTTTTTCAAAACTCTTCACACAGTTACCACAACATCAGCCTGTGTGGACGATACAATTAACACAATTCTTCTTCTTTTGACACAAAATACACACATTTTACACATTTAAAATTAGTTTTAACTCCTTTTACACACAAGCTCAATCAAGACCAAAACAGTAGATATTAACTGGTGAATTTTCAATTGCTTTCACACGGTTTGTCAAAACAGAAAACCTCATGTTCAAAACTAATGGATTGAAAATTACATTGATCACAGCTTCTGCTCCTTTTTCTTTTTGTCTATTTGGCAATACAGTAATGAATGACAGCTGATTTTTTTTTTACCTCTTTACTCTACTGTAAGTCATTTTAATTTGCAATACAGTAAAGTGTTTACTGCAAATCCTGTCATTCACTATCTTCTTCTTTCATAAACATTCTGCAAAGCTGCTCTGACATGGCTCATTCACTTTCTGTACTGAGTGTTGTACAAAAAAGGACCAAAATTCATGGCCAACAAATGAAAAATGAAGAACATCATCACAAACATTGTCTCTATGGAGGCTATTTTGTCCATTTTTGAATCATTTTCATGTCTTTTCATGTCTTTGTAAGTCATTTTGTGTCTTTTTTAGTCCTTCAGTCCAGCATAAAATGTGATTTTGAATCTTTTTTTACTTTCAAAACACTATCATGCTCAATAAAGAATTTTACAGTAAATGTTGCAAATGTGAACAAAGGTGTCAAATCTAACATATAAGAGGGTTCCATCCAGTTCTATCGTTTTATACTAAATATATTTGAGCTTGTCTCCAGATTTACTTGGTATATCATCATCAAACTGAAACTGGCCTCATGGAGTTTACAGCCAGAACTTTAGAGGTAAATTTACAGTAGGGCTCCACGCTGCCACGTTGGTGTGTGTTTGTGTTTAGTTACACTGTGTGATTTTGAGCATGAAATTAACTGTTTGGGGAATTGTGTGTTTCAGGTGTGATGTGCGTTAACAGTTTTGAAAACTTTTTTTAAGGTTCTGGCAAACGGGTCATAGCGGTTGTAAAAAACTGTAATGTACATGCAGTCAACCTTAGCTCCTTGTGGCTTAAAGGCAATCGATCCATGACATGAGAACTACCTGTGTAAATGGACAGTACCTGTGTGTGAGGTAATGAAGGAGACAGCATCTCGGATGGAGCCAACAGGCCATCCTGGTTTAGATCCTGAGTCTGGAGTAAAAAATCTACCATAGACACCACCTGGCACACACACACACACACACACACACACACACACACACACACACACACACACACACACAGTACAGGTCAGATAAGCAGGTCAAACAGTATGAAAGCGTTTGGTATGCCTGAGTAGACGGCCACTCCTCCTCACCAGCTCATTGGCCTGTGCTCCAGGTGTATGATGGGAGTTGTAGTCTGAAAGTAGCTTCATCATCTCCAAGCCATCCAGGAGCCCACTGCGATCATAGTCATAAAGACGAAACAGGAAGAACACCTCTGATACAAAGCAGGAGAAGAATGGCTTGTTAAAGAACTGCAGATGTAAATCATTTAGATTTATCTGCACAGTTTAAAAAAGATCCAACATGCGAAAGATATCACCAAACAGCTGTCTCTAAAGTATTGTCAGTAGATAGAGATGTCTACCTTGCTCCCAGGTGCTGATGTCTGCCTCGCCTTGACCGTCCTTCAGACTGGATTGAATGTAACTTTGCAGCAATCTGTGGTACAAACCGCACAGAGCATGTATGTTTATGTTTGTATGTAAAATAGGGTTGTCACCATACTAAAATGTTCAACTCGATACCGATACTCAGGAAAATATTCGAACCTTGATACCATTTTCGATACCACAAGGATAAAAACAAAGACCCAAAAAAATATTAACAAGAAAAATGCAACATGTAAAAATTAACAGAACCACAGGTTAAATATTTATAATAAAAAACAGTTGTGCAAAAAGAAACTGCAACTATGATAACAAGCTTCAGGTCTGAGGTAGTGCAAAAAATAAATAAATACAATAAACAATAACAATTAGAACGATATTTTGAGGTTGTATGCTATGCACAATATTAGGGAAGCTTGATAAGTCGACTTTTCTCTGCTTCATTCTTGGACTTCAAGAGAGAAAATAACACTTTTCAGTCACCAACATTTATGTAAACTTATTAACTCTATGCTTATGTATACCGACACTGTGTCAATTAACGTAATATGGGCATACTACGTGCCTGAATTATTTATTTATTTATTTACGTTGTTTATAATCATTAACGTGACATCAGCCTTTAATTGCTAGCTGCGGCTAATGGCTAATAATAACATGGCCAACATTAATGCGAGCCACCGGCCACGATGACATCATTAATAGGTCAGTTTGAAAATGAAAGGTTGGGGGGGTATCGATACTTTTGAAAATGAGTATCGTATCCGGATACAACACTTTAGTATCAATATAATATATACAAATTTTTGAGTATTGATACTTTTGACAACCCTAATGTAAAACACTGAGTGGTCAGATTTCTCAAACCCTGCAGCAACTTTTGCCGTTGCTCGCTGATACAAGTAGACTCTGAGAGGCAAAAGCCAAAATTAGAATCAAAATAACTAACTGTAAAATATCCCTTTGCTAACTTTCTCTATTATTACTCTTGATTACTTATCAGGATGACTTGATTTTAAATTACTGTCATGTGGTAGGCTTCAGTTTCTTTTCTTGCGACAAATATTAAGGCAGTAGCAGTAGTTAGGGTTGGTATTAGGAGGTTTGGGTTAGTTACTACGTCACCTGAAAAAGTGATGGATAGTGCCATGAAAAACTAGTGCACTAGAAATGTTGTCCTGAAACTTCAGCCTCTGGTACTGCAGGAACATGCTGTTGGCTGACATACCCTGTAGGTCAGGGATGGGCAATTGGAGGCCCGGGGGCCACATACGGCCCGCACCCTCACTTGAAGTGGCCCTCAGTACAACTACATACATTTGAGCATGACATCTTAAAAGTGCAGTGTAAAAATGCACAAAATTACTTCTTGCAATTAATGTTTATCTGCTGTTCTTGCACTGAAAAAAAATAAAATCACAGTAGGTGGTTATTTTGTATTTGCTTCAAACCTTTTGTATTCCTATTTATACTATTATACATGCATTTGAGCATGAAATATGTTAAGTTACTGCACTGTAAACATATTTAAAATGGCAGTTTCATCATATCTGGTGAAGTGCATGGTCCTATATTTGCCCCTGTGGTAGTGATGATGAAAAACTGTGGCCCCCTCCAGCATTTACAGTTTTTCACAACCGCTATGACCCGTTTGTCAGAACCTTAAAAACTTTTTCAAAACTGTTAACGCACATCACACCTGATACACACAATCCCCCAAACAGTTAATTTCATGGTCAAAATCACCCAGTGTAACTAAACACAGAGACACACTTCCAAAATACAATAATACACTAACACAGTTGACCAAATCTACCAAAACACTGACACACGTTGTCTTCAACAGAAACATTTAGTCAGTCACAGCACAGTATCATAAAAAACACTGACAACTGATGGAATAACACAAACTCAACTGCATGTTTCACTTTGCATGTTTCATATCTACTTTTTTCCTTTTTCTTTTACAATCAACAGATTATTGTATTGATCATACATGTAAATTAACCCTCTGGAGTCTCCAAAAGCTCCAAAGCATGACTTCTTCATCATCCAGACTAGAAAACAAAGCAGCGTGGAGCCCTACTGTAAATTTACCTCTAAAGTTCTGGCTGTAAACTCCATGAGGCCAGTTTCAGATTGATGATGATATACCAAGTAAATCTGGAGACAAGCTCAAATATATTTACAGTTTTTCACAACCGCTATGACCCGTTGTTCAATACTTTTACCGCTTTTTCAAAACTCTTCACACAGTTACCACAACATCAGCCTGTGTGGGCGATACAATTAACACAATTCTTCTTCTTTTGACACAAAATACACACATTTTACACATTTAAAATGAGTTTTAACTCCTTTTACACACAAGCTCAATCAAGACCAAAACAGTAGATGTTAACTGGTGAATTTTCAATTGTTTTCACACAGTTTGTCAAAACAGAAAACCTCATGTTCAAAACTAATGAATTGAAGATTACATTGATCAGCTTCTGCTCCTTTTTCTTTTTGTCTATTTGGCAATACAGTAATGAATGACAGCTGATTTTTCTTTTTACCTCTTTACTCTACTGTAAGTCATTTTAATTTGCAATACAGTAAAGTGTTTACTGCAAATCCTGTCATTCACTATCTTCTTCTTTCATACGTAAACATTCTGCAAAGCTGCTCTGACATGGCTCGTTCACTTTCTGCACTGAGTGTTGTACAAAAAAGGACCAAAATTCATGGCCAACAAATGAAAAATGAAGAACATCATCACTTGTTCACATTTTTTAACATTTGCACAACAGTTAATGCATTTCTCAAAACAATAAGTACAAACTGTAAAACCTAGTTAATAACCTGTAAAAGCATGTCACTTGCTCTAAATGGATAGTTCATTCCTCAAAAACAAGTATTCATGTCAATGAAAGTGTGATCAAGATGAAAAGTGCTGACACCATGTTTATGAACAAGATAGTCAAATGTCTCTGTCATGTTTTCATTATGACACTTTACTCTGGAAATGTTTTCAATGTAAAAAAGTCAAATCTTGGTGATGCTACCTGAAAATGCTCCAGACACTTTATACTATTTACACAGCCATTTGAAAACTACAGTAAAGTTACACATTACTGTATTTAGTGAGGTAACTGAGTACAACACACTGAATATGTGTGTTTCATATTTTACTGCATATGCTCTTTGCAATTCTATTTTGTTTACAGCATTGTGCAAAAGGAAAAAACACCTTATTAACAACAAACATGGCGTCCCTTTGGGTCGAGCTGTGACAGTCCAGAGTCACAGTGTTTAGAAATGGTCCTCACTATGTCCTGCTGGTTCATATATGTTGTAAAGTGTTTATGGGTTTATGGATTCAGCTCTGAGTGATTGTAAGGAAGTGGCTTATCACTGGTTCAACTAATGCTTCACACAGCCTTCTCATCAGTGAAAGCTGAGCTTCACCTGAGATAAATTATTCAATTTAGGAGACATTTTCAGGGAAAAATATTTTTAAAAATATATAAAATTAGCTTGATAGATTTTGACAACTAGTTCAAGATTTCTGTATGGAATGACTCAAGCAATGAAATGAGGACTATTAGTTTTTATATGGAATGACTATTCAGCATTCACAAGTATAGTTAATTTTGACTGACATGACATAAGCAAATGATAAAGTTATAAAACAGCAGAGAGTTGTATAAAAGCACTTGATGACTGTTCAGAATCATTTATAATGTGTTGTAAGGAGAAACTGCTACTATGATGAGCACAAATGACTCAATGTTGTGGAGGTTGAACTAACTGTTGTGCAAATGTTAATAGTGATGTGAGAAATGCACCAAAGACACTGAGAAAAACTGTAATCTTATCATCTCGGGGAAAAGCAGCTGCAGCCACTTGTCACCAACCACAAGTTTACAAAGTGGATTTCCCTTTCATGTTATTCTCTGAATAAATACCACTTGTGATTTTTAATGGACCAGTTCACGTTGCTGTATAGATACGTGAGCTGAGGGTGAGCCACTGCATTTGCAAGGAGGATAATCTATGATTTCTCTGTCTCCATAAGGGGAAGTATTTCATAATTGCATAAAGCAGTGTTATTGCACATGTACTAATCTTATCAGTTTATGGTGTAGGCTACATCATTAGCACAACACAGCAGCCAAAGTCCACAGAGTGACATAACATCAGCTGTTTAGTCCACTAAGACAAACTGCATATTGAACAAATTTGGATCAGCACTAATAAGTCATGGAGTAATTTAAAAATAAAAAAACAATGCATGTCAGTAAATATATTGACTATGTTATATTTTACCATCCTCTAAAAGTTGTTTTTAAACAGACTCGACTTTAAACTTAAGGACTGCATCAATCCCTTCTTTTAAAGAAAACAGGAGCAAATGTATTGTTGAAAATTATCTGCATGTGGAACAGCAGCAAATCATCATTGTGTGTAATTCACCTGCGCTCCTCTTCGCTGGAGCCGAATGGATTGGCTAGTGAAGGAGGGCCGGCATCCACTGATTCCTCCCTGAAACATAATGATGGAGATGGAAGCACATTACTTTTTTACAGTATTTATTTCCTTGGATTCAATTTATTTATTTCTCCTCTAATAAGCAGATACAACAAAGGTGAAATATGTTTTTCTTTCTTTTAACAGCAAAAACAACAGAACTCTACTTGCCGTACATGGGACAAACTTCCTTTGCCTTTTTTAACAAAAGATCTGCTTCAAGGAAATGTTGCCGCATATTTACTTGAAACAAAAATAAAAATTATGTCTATTGTTTGTAAGAGAGAGAGAGAGAGTGAAACTTGGGAGTAGGGCAAGGTTATAATAGTTTTGGTTTTTTCATTAGTTTTAGTTTTAATTTCGTTGTCAATTTTTGTTTTCAAATTCAGTTAGTTTTTAGAGTGAGTTTGCTAGTTTTAATTTTTTTTTATTTTTTGGAAAATGCTAGTTTTTATTAGTTTTAGTTTTTTTGTAATTATTTGTTGGGTGCCAGATTCAATAAGGTCACAATAAATGTTTCCTTTATTTCCTTTGTTTGATCCATCTCAGCCCCAATAAGTTTATTAAGTCATAAAACCAGATAGATGAAATAGATTTCATATCAACCAAAAAGGTTTATGTATGAAAAAAGCTGATAAAGACAAAAACTAAGGACATTTTCATTATAACTTTAGTTAGTTTTGTAACCACAAAATACAGTTTCAGTTAGTTATCGTTTTCTAAAAAACTCTTGTTTTTATTTTTATTTCAGTTAACGAAAATGTTTTTTCAATTCTAGTTTTCGTTAATTTGTTAGTTTTCGTTAACTACAATAACCTTGGAGTAGGGTGGTGGGGTTACCTTTCTGTCCCAGGTAGACCTGGTGCAGCCCAGGCCAGGTGTATGAACAGGTACAGCAACATCACACATGAGACCGACCTGCCCAGGTGAGACTCCATGAACACACCTACAAACATGATATTAATATATATATATATATATATATATATATATATATATATATACACACACACACACACACACACACAAATATACCTCTTAGGAGACTTTCAGAGATTTTAGGGTTTCATGATGCTATACAAAGTGGATTTCCCACATGGCTACTGCTTCAGAGTATACGCCTAAATACACGATTTACATACTCATGCTAGTCTATTTATATGTAACACCTGCTCCCTACAATCATATAATTGTGTGATATATATAACAGCAATCCTGCAGCCTTTACACACATGGTGGACCTTATGGTCCATTAGGGCTGGGCGATATGGACCAAAAGTCATATCCCAATATATTCAGGCTGAATATCGATATATGATATTAATCCCGATATTTTTATCCCAAAGTGAGAGCAAATGCTCAGTCAAAGTCAAATATGACATGTCACAAGTAGTTTTATTGAAACCATTTATCTAAGTGAACATAAATACTGTATAACACGAGTAACTTTTAAAAAAAAATCAAAGCTCCATAAAGTACACATTTAAATAAAAAAAATATCTGAAATAAAAATAGCCTATGAAATAAAACAGGCCAATCTTTTTCTGAAATAAATATATTTGTATGAGAAAAGAATAATGAACACTGCAAAAGACCTAAATATGACAAACCCTAGTAAGGGCAGCATTTATATATAAAGCAGCCTGCCTGGATCAAGGATCACAGCGCAAATTTGAACTATATCGATATATGCAATATGGTCTAATTCCATATCACATTAAAAAAATATATCGATATATCTTTTATATCAACATATCGCCCAGCCCTATGGTCCATTGTGGCAAAATCAATTAAAACCTCTGTATCTATTCATAGCTCAGGGCAGACTGTCAGTGAATATGTCCATGTGTCTTCAGTGCTGCATGTAGATGCTATTATCCATGTTAAAATGCCACTGTGTGGTGTTACAGTAAGCTGGCTGTGTTGTCCTCATTGTAGTACACAGAACAACAAACTAGCTAACGTTACTGCAGTTTTCCATGTGGAGCAGCCTAGCAGCGATGCTAACACATGACCCACTGCAGCACTAACAGCAGCTCACATGCATTATAAAACACAGAGGTTTTATCATATTGTCTCCCTGTGTTGACATTACAGGCCTGTGTCAAAACAACAAATACATAAAGATCAGCACTGTTTATCTTACGGACTACGCATTTCTTCCGCTGTAGATTAAATATGTATGGGAACTGAAGTAACACACACAGTGAAGCCGACCCACAGAAATAAACAGGCTGCGGTAGCTGTAGTGGACCTACCTGTCTGCATGGCTGAAGAGGACAGTGAGAGGTTTAGTTCCTGCGGGTTCTAAGGTTCACATCTGGATCACCTCTGCCCCGCACCGCCCTGCTCGCCTCCCGCTCTGCACTGCGCAACGGCGGCTGCATGCGCGCTCCCCGCTGCCACGGAGACCGACTGTTGTGGTCAATGACGGGCTCCACGTGGAAGAGCGGAGCCGCTGGCGTGTCAGCGAGTTTGCGCAGGCTGCTGCGTCTTTACCGCCACGTCCTCACGTCCACCAGCACTGCACAATCTGGCCCCGGCATACGTCTGCTCGCTGCCTCCCATCAAACACATTCAATGAACTGTCTGTCACACGCACCCGCCTTAAGACTCGGGGTGATCGAGTCTTTGAATCAATAGCTCCCAAACTCTGAACCTCTGCCTGCCACTTACGGTCTGCGGTGTCTGTGGATTATTTTAAATGTCAAATCAAGACGTATCTGTTTAGACAGGCGTCACACTGATAAATAATCGCCTAAGTCATGTTTTGTCAAAATTGTTGTTTTTTGTCTAAATCAGTGGTTCCCAACCTTTTTCTTGAGGGACCCACATTTTTACCATTGTGAACTTTGGCGACCCCTCACTGTGTTATGGGACAGTGGTACAGTCTTAAATTTGTTAGCCACCTGTGGTCCACATAGTATCTCAGCCATTTTAATGCAAGCAGGTTTAATCAGTGTTGTGTGGCTTTTTGGCTTGCGCAATAAGAAGAGAGCACTCAAAAGACGCAACCGTTGACTGCTTCTGGTCGCTTCCAGCTTCATTAAAACTGTCCACAATGTTTTGGGGCCTGTTTGTGACAACCAGGGCCGGTTCTAGCCCATTGGCTGCCCTAGGCGATATTGAGATTTTGCGCCCCCCCCCCCCCCCCCCGAACCACATCCATTCCATGTATTCATTCTGATATAGGTACACTATGTTATATGTATTATGCTGTATACTAATATTTGATACATGAACTACAAGCAAGGTAATGGTCTCAGAACATTTTTATTTTTAGAAACTTTGGAACTTTACCAACAACAACTGAATTGAAAATACGAATAAATAAATAAGAAAACACAGATCTTCATCAAATTAAGAATGGCAAAGACTGAAAATAAATAAAATGTGGACATACAAATGCAATAAAAATAAACATAAAAATGAAATTTAAATGTACGTTTATATTTGATACATGAACTACATACAGGCAATATAATGGTCTCAACTCAAATTGGCAGGGCGCCCCCTGCCAATTTGGCGCCCTAGGCAGCCGCCTTGGTGGCCTGTAGGAATAACCGGCCCTGGTGACAACGAGTTCCCTTTTTCTGAGGAAAAACTCTTTGGGTGTCGCTTCAGCTTGCAGGGTTTCAAACTTTCATTCGCCAGTTTCTCACTGCAAAAGAGCGGCTCTAATTTTGTCCATTGCTTCTATGAAGCCGAACTCAATGTCACTTTCATGTTACCCTCTCTTTTTCTTTTTGAGATATTCAGCATTCTCGCCTGACGCTTCACCATTTTTCCATTAGCTCTGTGTTTCTGTTGCTAGGTGAGGCTACCTGTGTCTACTGCAGGAGGGATGTTACACACGCCCTTATTCTCGCGAAATAGTCTATATTTTTAAACTTTTCTGTAGGGATTTTTTACATTTAAATAAATAAACAAACATTTAATGTAGCCCTGTTACATTAATTAATTTAATGCTGACTCATCTATATTTAAACACATTAGATTTATTACACCCCTTAAAATCAAGAGGGCTTCGCGCCCCCCCGTGGATCTTTGGCGTGGGGGTCTGGCCCCCCCTGGTTGGGAATCACAGTTCAGTTGATCAGATCATGTGATTTTACCCCTTTAAGATAATGGCCTATGTCAAGTGTGTGACTTAAGCGGATTTATTATGCCTAAGTCAAAATAAAATGTGACTTAGGCATTTTTTTTGAACATGCCTTTGTGACTTAAGCAAGATACCACACTTTGAAGTAACATTAATGCTCATGATACTTGTCATGTCATGTTTCTGACAGGCTTGTGTGACTCTTATGTAGACACCTTCAAAATAAAGTGTTACCATATCTTGCTTAAGTCACAAAGGCATGTTCAAAAATTGCCTAAGTCATTTATTTCTCTTAAGTTACATAATTTACACACAGTGTTATTACTATGCCAATAGCATCCTTTGTTACATCCTTTTTGAGTGAAATGATCAATAAATCATATGTTACACTTTTGGTGAAGTTTTTTGTGTTTCCTGCAAAACTTGAAAAAAATGAGTTCGGTGATTATTTTAACACAGTGACGATATGTAGGCTACCTGGTCAACTAGACGTCCAGGCTTTAATTATGTTTTCTTGTTGTATAGTGTTTTTATGTGTTTGCCTGTATGTTGTTTTATACCCTTGTAAAGCACTTCGTACTTATATACAAATACTTGTTATTATATCACAGTACAGTTTCATAGGTCATGATTTCAGTTTAGTGCAGTGTAAAGTCCAACACCACACAGTAAAAAGTGTCTGTAGAGTTTACGGTGAAAAACAAAGACCGTAAAATGATAAATGAGTTAATTCAGTGTCAGTAACAATGAAACACCGTAAATGTATATATCAGCCAAAATAAAACTGTATTTTTTACAGTTTAAAAAAACATTACTCTACTGTAAAATACTCTGGCACCGTGTTTGTAGCAAAAATATACTGTAATATAGGCTATATACAAGCCATTATATTTGGATTTATTTTTTGTAAAAAAATACTTTTTCTCACTGTTCAATGTAACTAAACATCATATCTCCAACAGAAATATACTGTAATATTTAATGGTAAAATATTTAAGTTTAAGTATTTTCTTGTCAATTATATGGCAGAACAGCGTTTCTTTTGATGGAAAACTTTTTATTTTTTATGGTAAAATAGTGACCAAAATGACAATCTTAAATGGGAAATCAACAGTGCTAATATAATTTTACCGTAATATTACAAAAAGTTGCACCATATTTATTACAGTAAAGTTCTGGCAACCACAGCTGCTGTTTTTTTTTTCTTTTTCTTTTTTTCTTTTACAGTACATGAGGAGTCTGTCAGACCTGCCCACAGGGCTGGCTCAATTAGTTACTAAATGCAAAAATACATGGCAATTGTTTTTCATTTATAACATCTCAAAACATTTCAATGCAAATAACATAACATAAAATTCTGCATGTTAAAAATTTTTTTAAATAAAAACTTTTTTTTCCATTATCCATTTAAAGATCTTACATCCCTAATCGGATTACATCAACCTAATTATCTGTCACTACCCAATAAAAACAGCCTCCAGCTCAGTTTACACTGTGTCTGACGTGGTGTCTGGTTTGTTTCTTTTGAGAAGCAGTGTCATTCAGCTGTCCCTTAACAACTGGAAGGACAAATTATCTGTAATTTGAGAAGTCTGCCCTCATCAAGTTAGTTATGAAGACAAATCCAAGCAGTGATGTCACTTTAAAGAACAACACAGCATGTGGATAATTTCAGAGCAGAGGCAATAATCCACACAACAACAAAGTGGAGCTAAATCTGTTCACAATAGGACTAAAATAATTGGTGTAATTTACAGATTTCAAAAAATAAATAAATAACATATCTTAAAGAGTCAATTGATCATTAATAACAAGTTATAGTACAATTGTCAAAACAAATGTTGACTGAACTTACAAAATATCACTATATTAAGAGGGAGATGGGCCAACTCAAATGAGAAAACAGATACAATTTTGCAAATAGATGTGCCCAATTGGAAAACCCATTGTGTTCTTTATTAACAGATAGCGGGAGTAAACAATAATAAAAGCTAGATGTTTGCACTTCACTGATATGACCACAAGATGTCCCACTAACTCTTTAACTGAATTGATTCTTACAGTGGTTTCAATCAGCCACTATCCTACTCATCTGCAATACATGATTCAATTGATTATGAATATTATGATTAACTCATAACTGCATCAGAAAAAATAACAATCACAAAGTCAAAAATGTCATGTTAATAATAAATTATTATCTGGCAAAAACCCACATACAATAATGCATGAAACATTTCAGTATGAGACGTGTGACAGGTTTAAACAGCTTTATGGTTCATTAATAAAATCAATTACAATAGCTCAGATTAAAAAATATATATACCAATAACACACAGACACAGACACACACACGCCAAGGTACATACCTGTTGTTATCATAGGACAGGTGGTGGATTGGATGGGTGGAGGACTGGAGGTGGGCTAGATGGGTGGAGGACTGGAGGTGGGCTAGATGGGTGGAGGACTGGTGGTGGGCTGGATGAGTGGAGGACTGGTGGTGGGCTGGATGGGTGGAGGACTGGTGGTGGGCTGGATGGGTGGAGGACTGGTGGTGGGCTGGATGGGTGGAGGTCTGGTGGTGGGCTAGATGGGTGGAGGTCTGGTGGTGGGCTAGATGGGTGGAGGTCTGGTGGTGGGCTGGATGGGTGGAGGACTGGTGGTGGGCTGGATGGGTGGAGGTCTGGCGGTGGGCTGGATGGGTGGAGGACTGGTGGTGGGCTGGATGTGTGAAGGTCTGGTGGTGGGCTGGATGGGTGGAGGACTGGATGGGTGGAGGTCTGGTGGTGGGCTGGATGGGTGGAGGTCTGGTGGTGGGCTGGATGGGTGGAGGACTGGTGGTGGGCTGGATGGGTGGAGGTCTGGTGGTGGGCTGGATGGGTGGAGGTCATTGGGCACAAACCTATAAACTCCTGATGATAAATAATTAACGAACGATGGCTTAGACAGTACTAACTAACTTCATTATTCAGGTTCCTTTAGCATATATTGATATCAGTACTTGTGTTCATTACCTACCTTTGAGGATGCACAGTATGAATGAATGAATGAATGAATGGTGGCGGCACCCCCTCACTCACTTGTCAATCTGCTGATCTCTGTGATAGGCCCCACACGTAAAAACGTGATGCCACTTTGGTGACAATCAGGCCGCGCTCCACTGTCAACTGTCTGCCGCGGGCTGCATTCCATTTCAAAGGTCGACAGTCTACCGTAACCTGAACCCAAAGACCACTGTCTCTTTTAGGCATATTATTAATTCTGTGAATTTAAAATAATAAGTTTATCTTATTGTAGGGTATATTTCCAGCAGGTTGCCTGGCTGCAGCTGAGGTTAACAAATACTATACCAGAGGGGAGAGGTTGTTCAGCACCACTTTCCAAGAGGTCTCGGACATCTTGAATGAGGGAATCTGCAAATGAAAAGGGAAGACGGCAATGGTAAATCTGGGCAATTAGCACATAGCAAATGAGGAAACAAGTATTAAGGGTAAAAAAAACGACCTACATTTTTTTGATGGTCACAGTTTCTCCAGTTGTGTCGGTAGACAGAGCACAGGAGGGTGTTACACTTGCTTTAGAAACTACAAAAATATGAATTTCCATTTAGAACTTGCTCAATGAATAATGAAAGCAACTACTGATGAAAAAACAAACAAAAAAAACAACCAGTGGCTGAATCCCCAGCTCTACATCTTTTTTGCAGAGGTTGACCATCTTTGTCCTCATCAAGCACGACAAACACGATTTTGTGGATTTTTTGACCCCCCTTGTGTATGTCCATGCTGATCCACCTAAATAAACAATTGAGCCACAGAATAAACCACCACCCATCAAGGTTATTGCCACCTACAAACATCTCATTATAAAACCAATGTTATTATATTGTAAATATTCAGTCTAATGGTTGTGGTGCTGTACTATACTGACAGATCTAGAAAACCCTTTCTACATTAAAAAAAAGAAAAGAAAGTGAAACATTATGACAGAATATTGAATGAAACTCTCACTGGCTCTAACGTGAATTCAGCTCAGCACTATAGCTTGCATTTGAATAAAGACATTGAACCAGGTACTGTTTAGTTGCACTTTGTTTGGAGTGTTTTCAGTTTTGCACCTTAATACTTCTTCCCTGCTATAACTTAGTCTATTTAATTCAATTAGATACAAAATAATGTCTTATAATGCTAATATTAAGTATATTATACTATATTATTATGCTCCTAGACCTTGTAATTAGCATGTAATTAATATGCTTTTTCCACCACTGAGATAATGTTATTTTCCTTGCACTCATCTAGGACGCATCAACCAGGGTTATGGCATCGTCAGGTTCAGGGTGATTCATTTTCTTCCTTGGTCAAGTTATTTTTCCACACGTCTTTTCCCTCCTTTTCTCTTCTTTTCCTTCATGGGGCCAAGACGCACCAAAACCCATCAATGAGATCGCACCACACAGGAAATGAAATGTAGAGAGGCTCAGGGAGATTTCAAAATAAAACAGCGGACATACAATAGACCAGGGATTCCCAAAGTGTGGTACGTGGACCCCCAGGGGTGCGCGAGCCGCTGCTAGGGGGTGCCTGAGATGAAAAATGTAATGGCGGTCTGATAATTACACAATTACATTTCCCCCCCCCCCCCCCCACACAATAAAGAAGTGTAAATAAACATTTCCTTTGTAAAATGTAAAATCAAAAACTGTAATATTAATTAATTAGTAAATGCAGGCTATTCAAAATGCACTTCATCTTAAAATGAAGTTATCTTCTTCTATTTTTCCAGCCTGTGCTATGATGACGGGTTGTTTTAGCTCCACGCTCATTTAAACTTGCTGCAATTTTTGTTCAACACGGCTCAAAATATTATAACATTTTCCCCAATTTATCTGCTTTCTGCCTCTGATCCTGAGCCTGTCATCATCCTCTTTGCTCTTAAAAGTGGAAGCTTGTGCATAACTTTGTTGCATTATATTGAAACTGTGTTCAGATTAATTCAAATGCAAGAGCTCATTGTTGTGATTGTGATTATTTTATTATATGTGTGTTTTGGTCATTTGAGCATGATTAAACATGCCGCCTTTAATATGGCTATAGAAAAGCTTGTTGCATTTTGTTTTTTTTGAAGGTGTGGGGGATCGGGGGTGCGTCAACCCGGTTGGGACATAGAAGGAGGTGCACGGCTTAAAAAGTTTGGGAACCGCTGCCATAGACTGTACCTGAAGTCCTCTAGAATGAACCATGAACCTGCAGTGGAATTATTGACTGGAAACAGACAGTTGAATTTTAATTATTTTTAGACATTTAGTCATTTAGCAGACACTTTTATCCAAAGCGACTTACAGGAAGAAAAAAGCAAACAATCAAGGTATACCGCAATAAGAGCCATTAGTGCAGCAATAAGTGCTAGTGAGGATTCTTTAAGGAGTAGAATTATCGTGTGGTGCTAGGAGAGAAGAGCTGGGTCTTCAGAAGGTTTTTTAAAGGTAGCCTAAAGGATTTTGTTGATTGTTTAATATAATGTAATATTTTACTGTACAGTCTATATCTAAAGGCGTTTTATTAAAAAACAACACAGTGAACAGTTCTGTGAATATCATGCAATTAATCTTATTTCCATATTTATCTGGCATTTAGCATAGTTGTGTAACACTTTATTTTGAAAACTGAAAACCGCACGCGACTAATACATTTTCGGCGCGACGCAATTTGATTATTTCACGTGGTGTGTTCATGTAAAGTTAATACTTCATCTCCTCTCTGCGGGTAAGAGTTTTATACTGAAAAAAGTGAGAAAAATGACAGTAAAGTGTTTATCCCTCCTGCCAGCTCGCTTGGAGCAGTTTCAATGAATTTACCATAAATATCACAATACGGGTCACTACATTTTACAGTGACGGCTGGTTTGACTACGGAGAAGAGAATGGCGGCTCACTGGACCGCAGTCTCGCACTTCCTTCGATTTTTTTCCATACGTCATCCCTAACGGTTCTCCTCATTAACGGTTGTTAGAGGCGGCCGGCCGCGGTGTCTTGTTTTCCAGGCGGTGGACAGTGTCCACAGATAGAGGCTCCACCCTTGTGAGTATCTCTTGTGTTTTCTCCATCCTTTTCTGGAAGACCAGTCAGTCTCCGGTTCCGCCGTTGCGTTTTTAACCGTGTTGTTTTCTTTTTGGAGCTCGTCAATGTTTTTCTTGAACAGAATAATTTCTTGCTTGTTTTCTCTTGTGGCCGTAGTATTAGCTTCGATGCGCTTGTCAAATCTTGTTAGCAGTTCAGTCTGTTCATCTACTTTCCCAGTCAGAGCCTGAACTGCATGGAGGATGGCAGCGCCTATATTTCATTTTCTTTACTGTTGTCTTTACCCTTTTTTTTCTTGGGGTTTGGGCTATTAGTTGGTGTATGAGTAGGGTTAATCTTGTTTTCTTTGGAAGAGCTCTCGTCCACCTCCATGTCTTCAATGTCACTGTCTTCACAAGCCTGGCGGAGGGCAGCTAAGTCATGGTCTGACATGTTAGCATCCACGTCGTCTTATGAAAAAAGTCAAAAACCTAAAGATTGTATGTCTTAAAAAATGTCGGTAAAAATAAAAGTTCGTAGCGTTAAACCCTAATGGAGGTTATGAGTTGTTGCATAAAAAAAACTATTTTGGGACAAAAAGCCTGCAAAAGCTGCTTCTCACTCCGCCATCTTGGATCCTCCCCCTCCCCTCAAGGGCCATTATTGTAGCCCCTCTAAGTTTTGGCACCTTGGACATCCAGAGCAGAAATGTCTGTTCATGACTGTTATCTTTATGTTTCAGATCTTTATTTGTCAAAAGCACAACAGTTCCAGTGGAGCTGCTATAAAATGTATAAAAAGCGTAACCAAAAACAGAGTAAAAACATTGAGAAAGTTTCTCTTGAACTCGGCACAATAAGAATATAATTCATCCTTTAATTTGGGCCTCTGACAGTCAGTGAGTGGGGCAGATCACAGGGATCAGACTTATATTCATGGTGTTTTCTATAAAGTGTGGTTGTGATGCACGCTGTCATTATCTCAAGTCTCTTTGTGTCTCTGCAGGAGCTGCAGGTCTGGACCTGAACAGAGACGTCCTCTCAGGAACAGAGACGTCCTCTCAGCACCCAGGTAAGCCCGGGACATCTCTGGGGTCAGGGGACGCTGCAGTCGTCTTCTTGTTTCTACCCAGAAACTAAATGGATGTAATAGTTAGTATATCCGGAGCCTCACCTGCTGCTGTAGATCACCATGATTACTGGCTTCAGACAGCACAGCAGCTATAAACAGACTGAGACACTGAGGACACACCCTCTCACTGACACCTCCTCTCTGTCCTTTCTGTCCTCCTCTCCCTGTCCTTTCTCTGTCCTCCCTGTCCTCTCTGTCCTCCTCTCTGTCTTCAATCTGTCCTTGTCTGTCTGTCCTCTCTGTCCTCCTCTCTCTGTCGTCAATCTGTCCTCCTCTCTCTGTCCTCCTCTCTTTGTCTTTAATCTGTCCTCCTCTCTCTGTCCTCTCTGTCCTCCTCTTTCTGTCCTCTCTGTCCTCCTCTTTCTGTCCTCCTCTCTCTGTCTTCAATCTGTCCTCCTCTCTCTTTCCTATCTGTCCTCTTCTCTCTGTTCTATCTTTCCTCTTCTCTCTTTCCTATCTGTCCTCCTCTCTGTCTTCAATCTGTCCTCCTCTCTCTTTCCTATCTGTCCTGTTCTATCTGTCCTCTCTCTGTCTTCAATCTGTCCTCCTCTCTCTGTCCTCCTGTCTCTGTCCTCTTCAAAACACATTTGATATCTAAAGTTTGTCAGTGAAACCCTCCTGCTGTCAGTTATCACAAACTTCATAAACAGATTGACAATGATGAAATGTTATTTTTGTTCTTAGGCAGAATTTTGTTATGGCAGCAATTAAATAAATAAACACATTAATGAAAAGGATATTGAAATTTGCAAAGCCCCCTCTCTGTACCAAACATGTACAGCCCAAGGTGATATAAATGTAATGATTGTGGTGAGGGAAATTTTGAATTATTGACATATTAATTCACAAATGCTGAAGGGAATCAAATAGAAATATTGTGGCTGACTTTGTGATATCAGCAAACGTCACACTATTATCTAAATAATCCATATAAGATCATATAGTATCATCTCTTAAATTAAACTCTCATCAGCTATTTTTGTTGTTATCATTATATATGTCCAAACAAATGTACCTTTAGTTGTACATTGCATTACAATGAACCAAAAATTATATATATATTAGGGCCAGGACTTTAACGCGTTAATTAAGATTAATTAATTCCACAAAAATTAATGCATTAAAAAAATTGACGCATTTTAATCGCACTTATTTTTGCACGGCGGAACGTTTCTCACTGGATGAGTTTCAGGCGGACCGATTATACTGGAGCACCAACTAGCGTTCATGAGTTCAGACAACAACAAACCACAGTGAACATGAAGGAAGAAGCTGATGAGGGCGCTTTGGTTGGCCCCGTGGATGATGGGACATTTTGTTAGTGCGACTGGCACTTTGAACTCTTTATTGTTTTGGCCAAGGTTATTGAGAGAGTTGGACTGAAATTAATTTCATTTCTTTAAACCAGCTGTTGGTAAATCAACAAAGTCTGTTATGGCCCCTGAAGCAACAGAGAGATGTTTTCTAATAGTCAGGGTTTCCAATGTTCTGAATGTACTTGAAATGATTGTGTTTTACTTAAAAAACCAAAGTATTATAGTTTACAGAAGGTCTACCTACCTATAGGCTACCTGAATTTCTGAAATGTACTATATTTCTAAATATGCTATTGCTACACTTCATGGCAAAAATTGCACTGGTCTGTTGGACTTGAACAAAAATAAACACTATTTTTGTTGCTTAAGCTTATGTATTCAGTCATTATTCAATGGTATACTAAAAATCCATGTGAAAAAAATTACTTCTCACTGTTCTCAGGTCAAATATATGTGAAAATGTGAAATGAAAAAAAATGTGATTAATTTCGATTAATTAATTACAAAGCCTCCAATTAATTAGATACATTTTTTTAATCGTGTCCTGGCCCTCATACATATATATATATATATGGAGCACATATTATAAAGATGCAATGTGTTTGGTGATCATCCTGTTTTAACTATCACTCATCAATGGTCTGTGCTGAGCCCCGGGGGAATGTGGCGGCCCGGCTGGGAGGTCCTGGTGTTTCTGTGGAAACCGGCCGGCAGGTCCCGGACCAGCCAAGAATGGATCTATTCTGCGAGGGCTTAGCGGCTCATTGGCTGGCTCTAAATTGTTCTGCGAGGTGGAAAACCTGCTCACATTCTTCTCTGATGAGCTGAGCGGTAATTTTCCATCGTGTTTATAGACGTGATCCCGATGCTCGGCCCCTCGGCTCACAGTAGATAATCACCACTTTCTACTGACACACACACACACAGCTTCTGTTTGTTGACACACCAACACACTGATGTTACGTCACAACCAGAGAACCTCCACAAACACAAACAGTAAGCAGGAGATTGATCTGAAAAATACTGTTTCACTTTATACAGGAACAACAGCATCATTGAGAATAAGCTTTTAATGACAACAGGTCTGATGTTTGATGGTCAACAGGAAATATTCCCACCGCAAATTAACCCATGATAACACAGACAGCCCACAGGAAGACACAGTGGCTATATCCCAAAGTCAAGGATCCTTCCTTGGTAGGATTCTTCCTTCAGAGTCAGGTCCTCCAGAGGCCAGAGTCCTTCCTATCTCTAATATAACCACTAATGGAGCCTTCAGTGTGCAGGTGTGCGTCGTAGCGTAATTGGACGTCCTGCTTAAATTCAGCGCTGTAATTTCAAAACCTGTACATGACATGGATGTGGTTTTAATATCTGCAATCTTCCACATATTAGTGGAAATGGAAGAAGATGCTTTAAGGTTGAATCTCCATGATTTAACAAGTAAAAGCCACAAAGTGGATTAAAGCTGAATATTTCTCTGATCCTGGCTGAATTTGGCCGCTACTTAGTTTCATAAAAGCAGTGGAGCATAACTCACCATGGACATGTGTTCTGTGATTTAAAAAAAAATGTAATTTTACAGTACAATACAATAACAGTTATTTATAAATTACAATAACTGATAATAGCGGACTGTCGACCTGTTAACATAATAAACATGTATAACTTTCTGAATGGCATAGCTACGTATACTTTGCACATAGCACATCATGTGACGCATATATATGAATTAACATTAATAACTTTAGCGACTGAGACTGCATCAATTAACTGGCAATGTATCAAGATGATATTTATCTTTAGATTAGTATTCTGGTATTTGTTTATGCATATGTTTTGCTTGACTTTGAACACAAGTTTTGTAAGTTATGTGATAACAAATATTCAATGTAAACAGAAAATACTTATGTATTTAAATCCATGGTGCACTGCCAGCGTCGCTGTTTCTTCGTATTTTTAAATCTCCTAGTAGACCAGTTTGTGCACACACATGCATTCTTGGAATTTGGGCAAAAGAAGGACTCTGTCCTTTGCATGATCCTGGACATTGGGACAGGCTTTCAGCTGTTGATGATGTAGTATCCTAGTATCTTTTAGATTCAGCCATTGAAGGATCCTTCCTTGACTTTGGGATACAGCCACAGTGTGACGGACTCCTTCTTTTCACTGCCTCACATGTTGCGTACGGCTCAAAGGTTCCTGGTGGAACTCCCCCGGTCCATACTTTTCAGTTCAGTCCAGCCCCCTGTGAGAGCTGTGAGATTACAGTTTTATTCACATTCAGGAAGTAGAAGTCTTAAATGCGCTGCTCCACTGAATAGTTTTCATAGGAATGAACATAGCTCCGCCTCCAACACAGGATCAGCTCTCTCTTGGTCCAGACTCAAACCAAGAACACAATATTTCCTGTCTGTGGCTCATTGGTTCCTATTGAAAATATTATTAATATCTAAAAACATAAATCTATATTTTCATTTGTATTTTCCTCAAACAGCTTGTTGTAGTTTTTTAATCAAACAAACAGAAAACAGTGACTTTGCTGGGGACTATTTTCAGTGATCTGGTTCTCTCTAGTGATGTAACAGTCTATGGACCCAGTTTAACCCCACGGTGACTAAAACACAAAACAATGAGTCCACAGTTTATCTTCTAGTCATTCAGAACAGAGCTACTGCTGCAAAATTTAACACGGTCAATCACATTCTGTCTCCATGTTTCACTGACTGAAATACACAAACCATGACTAGACGTATCATTCAGGCATCATGAACACTGTACGGTGGCCATGAGAGCTCACAGCGCTGCAACTTAAGAAAACACAGGCAAATACACAAAACACAAGCAAATTGAGAAACCATCTTCATCAATTTGACAACACAAGAGCAGCATTTAGAAAACACGCTGCAAAGACCACAACACAAGACAATAAGAATTAGTGCTGCAAAGACCACAACACAATAAGAAAAAGCGCTGCAAATACACCACAACACAACACAACACAACACAATAAGAAAAAGCATTGCAAATAGACCACAACACAATAAGAAAAAGCGCTGCAAAGACCACAACACAACAAAAGTGTTTCCATAGGACACTTAAAGTGATGCACACGTCTGGACACACTTGTGATATTATCACGTTATTTCAAGGTATGGATAATTTTTATTACGATCATAGCCCGCTAACGTTAGCGGCCGATCAATAACATGCTTAAGTCAGCTGGCGATCGATAGCGTGCTAGCGTTGGCGGGTTAGCAAGACCAAACACACTCGGTGCCGTTGACAGAGAGACCAATTAAAACGTGTATCATTCATTTATTTGATTTGTTTAACTGCAATGTGATTGATACGGGCTAGCGGGCTAACGCTAGTGGGCTAACGCTATATATCATGTTATAACATGAAAATATCATTATCTTGAAATAACGTGATAATTTCACGTTATAACGTTATAACGTTATAACATGAAATTATCATTGTCTTGAAATAATGTGATAATATCAAGCGTGTCCAGACGTGTGCATCACTTTTAAGTGTCCTCTGGAAACACTTCTGTTGTGTTATTTACATCTCATTTTCTTATTTTGTTGTGTTGTGGTCTTTGCTAAATGCTGTGCTTGTGTTGTCAAATTCATGAAGATGTTTTCTCAGTTTGCTTGTGTTTTGTGTATTTGCATGTGTTTTCGTTGTGGCATTGCAGCGATGTGAGCTCTCAGGGACACCGTAACACTGTTCTATATTTTGGAGCCTGTCTAAATGACATTCGGACTGGATGGTGTCAGCCGATCCCGACCCTCCGGCCCCTGCAGACCCCCCAGACCCCCCCAGACCCTCCAGCTCCCCAAGACCCTCCGGCCCCCGTCCTCTCTACATATTCAGCAGCTTTGAGGTTTGAAGCTTCTCTCAGGGTGAAGTGTCTGCTTCGGGGAGCCTCCAGGGAACACTGGCCCACACCTCAAAGCTTTGGGCTCAAGACAGACTCCACAGAGGCCCTTTCAAGGCTCCTTCAAGGCCCCTTCAAGGCCAGGGTTCAAGACTTAAAGGACCAGCTCACCACAACAGACCAGCAGGACGGAATCTGCACTCACAGCCAGAAGAGAGAGAGAGAAGGCAGGGAGACATTAGTGGATTTGTTTTTGGAGTTAAACTAAACTTGAACAGGAGAGAAATATCAGCAGCAGATTAAAGAGTTCAAAGATCACTTTACAGGAAGCATTTTATCAAATCATACCTTCATACTGCAGATCTTCCCCTGTGGTTTGTTCCACTCTGAAGCATCTCAACATCTGCTGATGAAATGAGTCTCATGGTTTATGTTCCCCTCAGGATCTACTCTACTCTAATAACTAATTTTATCTCTTTAATACTTTAGTTTGTGAACAACAACTGCAGAACTACATACGGTCCCATCAGCCCAGCTGCACTCTGTGTTTACTCATAACCAGCTAATGTTAGCATAGCTTTTAACTCAAACAGGGTTTTTCCTGATCGTGCATGTGTGAACCTACAGAAACATCTGTAGTTTACATGTCAGCTCACATCGAATACAACTACTGTGTGTGTGTGTGTGTGTGTGTGTGTGTGTGTGTGTGTGCGTGTGCGTGTTTGGCTGAATCTAAACATTCCTGCTACAGTACAACACAAAGCACATGGTGACATGAAGCGTGCCAGCTTCATCTCTTCATGTCAGGACCTGAAGAGCTCAGAGCTGCTGCTGCAAACTGGGAATGTTCCTCAGCCATTCATTCATTTATTCATTCACTCATTCATTCATTCGTTCATTAATTCACAAGATATTGTAGCGTGTTGTTAGTGAAAGGAAATGTTTAGTGGAGCGGATCAGCTCATATATGGAAGGTTTTGTCCATTTTATGACTAAAGCATGAAACTTTCTCCATGGTTTCTATAGACCATGAAGTTTAATTTCAGATGTGGAGGCATTTCAGTCATAAAATTCCATGTAACAAGTCCTGGGGCCTCATATATCAAAGATTGTGTAGCATTCATACTGAAGATGGCTTATTCCCAAAACTAGAAAAGTACGTACGCGAACTCTCCTCCACATGTATCAAACTGTTCTTACGCCAGGTTTTGCGCACCTTTCCTTCATACATCCCAACCAGCGTGGAACTGAGCGCACACGCACGAGCCACCAGCCACCAGCCACGCCCCGGCCCCTCCCACAAATGAATACGCAGATGACATGCAAATGATTATAAATCGCCGGCATGCCCGCTGATTATCGACAAAACAATGGCAAATCAACTTACTGCCACTGCGTGCGAGGTGGACGTGGTGATCTCTGAGGTGGAGGCAGGAAAATGAGCTTTTTGTTGACTCAGCTCTGGGATCAGCAACAAGGTATCACTGTGGCTGTTAACCAGCCGGATCAGAGACCTGCACCATGGCAGAAGTGTCCCTCAACACACACTCCTTCTAAACTCCACCGTTGTTTGAATTACTGTGGAACTGACAGAGCAGCCAATGCGTGCTATAATCATTTTTACGCATCAGTTTATAATTCACTCTTAACTTGTTGTCCCAATTAAACATCACATACAGGATCAAATATGCACCACACCTGACTTATTCTGAAAGGATTTACCACACTTTTTGTCTCCGGGGAGAGGGATCTGTGGTCATGGATCGCTGTGCACCTGCAGCGTTATCATCTCCATGTTAAACCAAAGGGGAAACGGTCGGCGATCAGGACTTTGACACAGTAATTAAGGCAGGTTAATGGTTGCGCACATTCTCATGGCATGTGGCGTGTGCGGGAAAAACAGCGTAAGCAATGTTTTTTTCAGCGTTGATACATGAGGCCCCAAGTCTCTACCTTTATACTTGAAAAAAATGCCCATATACTTGTAGGGTACAGAGCTCCGCTTGCCACATTGAGGATTTGAACTAAATTTGGTTCCAGGAATATGGCTGAGGCAGCAAAAGTATCTTTATTAGAACAAATATATACATGGTTATAATGCAAATAAAAAAAATGCAAGGTCACCAGAGGTCAAAACACAAACGGCCTCCATGTCTAAAATACAATCTATGGATATGTAGATTATGTGCTGAAATGTTCATGCTTTAGTCATAAAATGCACAATTGGTTTGCTTCCAACTAGTAAAGTAAAGATGTTTGGAGTCAGGTTAAAGTGTTACTTTTTCACATTCATTGTAATGAAATAAGAAGCAGAATGAAACAGAAGCTGTTCTGTTTACATGTTGTTGATGTTTGTTTGTGATTGTTTGCAGGTGAGTTTGATGCCAGTTAATCAGAAGCAGACCGTCACCAACATCCAACCTGGAGGACACTCTGCATCTCAAGGTGAGTTGTTGTGTTTATTTTACTGATGATCATAAATGATGAGGAACACTCAGTGAGTTTCTTCTGTTCATGGTGTCTGAGTGTAACGGAGCACAGCTGAGTCCTGCATCTCACACACACACACACACACACACACACACACACACACACATTCTCTCTCTCCCCCTGTGTGACGCTGCTTATTATTCATGAGTTCAGGTCGGCCCTGGTGTCTCCTCCTCAGAGACACAGCCGGGTCCCTCTGCGTCCACTAAAGACCCTGTGGGGTCAAGGGTCAGTGATGTTGGGAGGACCACCTGCCACTGAGCATTAGCAGAGACAGCAGCAGCACATCTGTATGAGTTCACTCATCAGGGTTTATTGTCCTAAAGTTTGTGCTTGTGAAGCTTCACAGCACTAATAATAATAATGGTAATAATAACGTCCATCCGTCTGTGCTGGTTCTGCGTGTAGCCGTGCTAACAGGTGAACGTGTTGATCCTCAGCCTGCTGATAGCAGCAGGAACAAAAACACCCCCCTGCACTTTATCTGTTTTTCTTTCTGCTGCTGGAATGTAAAGTTTCTGCTCGGTGGATTTACTGACCCGGAGGTCCTCTAAAAGCTTTCCAGACCACTCAGCTCTCTGAAACATTCTGAAATATATAAATAATATTCACAGTCAGCTTTTCTTCTTTCACATTTCCTCTAGGTGTTAATTTTTCTTTCCCTAGTGTACTTAAACGTATAATCCTGCAGATTTCATTACATTTAGATCTATTTATAGTCTTACCACCTGTGGTACAGCTGAGTCTGCAGGATCCTCACTGTTCATTCCAGAGGGCTACCATGTGATTATAAAGCCATTATTGATGCATTAAAATGTCTGATTTCTATCCATGATCTAGATTTTTAAAAAAGCCTATACTCTTAACTCTCTGACTCCCACACAGAGCTACATGAAGAACATTGGGCTCATTGGCCCTCATTTATCAAGCGAGCGTAGAAACGAGCGCAGATCTGAGTGTATATTTCGTCTTACGACAGGGTCCACGTGTGATTTATCAAGCGATCGTATCTCGCCAACCACAGCGTAAGAATGATCGGCTGTTGATAAATGTGGCGGCTCGAAACATGCGTAATATAAATACCACGCCCTAATATATACCCGATTCAGAAGACTCGCCTTCAGAGTTTACGACACCGAAGGACGCAATACGGCCAGAAAGAGGATTTTTTCACCCCCTAAAGTCAGCTTTATTAGCAAAGTGCACCGTTACAATTGACAATAGGGGCAATAGACATATGAAAGAAATACGCAGCGACGGAGGTTTATGAAATAAAAGTACTTATAGTTATAAACTCAAACAAGTTTGCTGAATATTTTACATTTGGAGCACAGACTTAGAAGTTTTCAGCTTTTTGGTTGAAGGAGGTAAACAATGTTTTAAAGTAAGTCTTAATTCTAAAAGAAGAGGAATTTCTCAGAGTCAGAAAGTGAAACGCTGACGTCCAACAGCAGCAACACAACAAACTGGTTTTGTTTGGCAGCATAAAAAGTGAAAAAGAAGGAAATCAGTGGTGCTGTCAGCAGAGTAGCGGACTATTAAACTCCCAGCGAGGTTTGAGTAATTAATTTATACATCGTGATATATAAAGCCTAATAATCTATATAATATCCGAATATTGCTATTATTATGATGGAGATATATTCTTCACCTCTTTACATTTACTAATAATGATGTCCTAGTCAGAGGAGCGTGTGGCAGCGCTGATTGGAAATTTTTCTATTCGGGCAGCACCGCTGGTGAAGGAGACGCATCGGTGTCGGAGCTGGATAACAGTAAACAGCAGAAGACAACAACATTTAATAGCCTCGGCTAGTATTCTGTTTAAAGAATTTCATGATCGCAGGGTTTATTTATTTTTGGATTATGTTTTAATGATAAATTATGTAGTCTAAACATGTTTTGCTTTGTCACGATTAAAAATCAAAACACCACAGAGTTTTATCAGCTCCAGGCATCGATACAATAGTCTAAGATCAGTTCTCCGACTCAGATGTGTGGACTTCACGCTGACTCAGATTTGCGTACACGAGCTGAGAGCAGACTGAGTTCTGATCGTACCGTCCAAATTGATAAATGCCGAGGCTTGCGTAGAAATCATCTTACGCCCACTTTACGCTCACTTTCTGACGTACGCTCGATTCGGGCCATTGAATCTACAAGAGTCTCAGCTTTCCAGTCAGACCCCATTTATGCAGCTCACAGACTGTTTAGGGACCCCAGGATGCACAAAGACTCACACACAAGAGGACACAATGACACATTTACTGCAGGCGAAACACTGACTGTTAGCAGCATAAAGTGGGCATGTCAGTAAAGAGGAGACTCGTGGGGACACATTGAACCAGTTTTATTAGGTATCTGGAGGTTTAAAGTCAGCAGATGGTTCAGTGTTTAGACTGAGCCTCCTGCAGCCTCTGAAAGCCTCCCGCAGGTCTCAGAAGACTGTCGTGACGGCTCAGATCTAGTTAGGGGGTCAGAGGTGTGGTCTGGATTAATATTAGAGGGGCCCCGGCCCCCCTCTGCCCTCCTTAGAAGCACCATTACTGGGCGGGCTCAGCTGACTGCTGCTGGCTCGGAGCTGTTTACATTTCCAGTGATTTACTTTTCTGCATGTGTTGCGAGTTCTTCAGACTACAGAATCTCTGTGTTGTTGTTTAATAATTCCTCATAACTACAGAAGAAACTCATAACAGCTATGGTTTAGATACTAGATATGTCTGTTCCACACAGTGTGATTCCTGCTGTTAAAGCTCAGGAAAAGATGCTGTTTTGCAGTGTCATTGTGTTTTGTGTTATTAGTATGGTTGTTTCTGCTGAACACACTGAGCTGAAGGTGTTCACAGATATTCTCCTGCTGGGCTATTTAAAGATTTGATTCACTGTCCGAAGAATGTCCTGTCAACTGGTGCCAGCACAACACTGTGTGTGTGTGTGTGACCAGCTGTTCTCTGATAGACAGCAGTGGGTGGAGCTGTCTGAGGCTGCAGGCTCAGACTTCTCTGTGAACACGCTGCTGTTTCTCACTAAACTCTCCCTGCTGGACAGTCCTGTCTCTGCTGTCTCCACTGTTTCTACTGTCTCTACTGTGGAGTTCTGCTGACTCTGGTGCCCGAGCTTTAGATCTGAAGTGTTTTCCCTGTGTCCGTCCCGGTCCCTGTGGTCTCTGTGGTCCCTGTTGGTGCTTCAGTTTGGATTATTAAGCATCAGAGAGTCGTGCTGCCGTCTCAGAGGGTGAGTGTCTCGCTTGTTGCTTGTTCTGCAGACTCTTTATCTGTCTCTGCTGTAAACATCACTGTGTACAGGATCAGAGACATCACTGTCTTCATGTCTTTGTGTTTGGTTTCTCGACTGTTTCTAATAGTTTGTGGCTGCCTGTAGTGCCTTAAACTCAGTTTCTTAGGTGAAATTTTATTGTCAGTGTTTTTTTTTTTGTGTCGTGCTGCTCTGAGCCAGTTTCTGCTGGCTCTGCTCTGGTCTCAATTGACAGAAAAGACACATTTGCACCTCAATGCATGTGTTCCCAAGCCGTATTTCAGGGACCTGCCGGGCTCCCTTTGAACATCACTCACTGGTCCTGGAATTCCTGGAATGTCAGGGACCTTTTCAGAGGTGTTTCCCAGACAGGTAGACGTGGAGGACGGTGAGAGGACAGGAGGGGGACAGACAGTTCAACAGTGAGAGGACAGGAGGAGGACAGACATTTTAACAGTGAAGCTTCATTTGAACTGTCCTGTTGTTGTTGTGTTAGAAATGTTGATAGACAGACATGAGAGACATGCAGTGTGAGAGGCAGGTTCGTCCTCCGTCCTACATGGCAGTCAATCAGTGCGTTTACACGCACAGTTTAATCGAGCTATGCTTAAAAATCGATATTGGCATCTAATAGGACTTCTGTCCTTGTCCCAGTTTACATGCAACTGACAAAACTGATTAATTTTTTAATGATTAATTAAAACTGGAACGTGTCCTCCTCCTCAACACTGGGTGGTGATATGCGTCGTTTCAGCAGGTTAATATGGCGCCCTTTCTGGTTGACCTCAGTTCGACACTTTGTGCCGTCGCTACTGACCGGCACCTGGCTAATGTGCGACCGGCCAATGTGCGACTGGCCGATGTGCAACCGGCTAATGTGCGACCAGCTAAAGCTAATAGTCAGATTTAGGCAAGAATTTGTTTTTTTCAAGTGTCATGTAAACATACTGAGTCATATGTGGATAGGAGTGAATACATAAATGAGTTTTGATTGTTTGTTTATTGTTTATTGAATGGATCCCCATTAGCTGACGCCTTGGCGACTGTTAGTCTTCCTGGGGTCCCTAAAAAGACATAGAACATGACATACAAACAACATAAACAAAAACAGTACATACAAGAAAAACAATAACAAACTCAATTAATACATACATGCAATACTGTTAAAAAATTCTACATTCATAATTACCCGACAAATGTTATACTGCAAAAATCATTAATTCAGATGTCTATAGTTTGAATCAGATTTAGGTTAATTGAATGAGCCAAAACATCTCAGTGCACCAGTTTAAATGAGATCCTGACTGATACAGGAAACACACACACACACACACACACACACACACACATTGTTACTGAGGCGTTTAAAGAATGTGAGTGTAGTAAGACGCCAAAGGCTGCATATCTGCTGCAGGTGGGAGCCTGCCTCTGTGTGTGTGTGCGTGTGTGTGTGTGTGTGTTTATATGATAACATTTGTTGATGAACCATCTGTCAGGCAGCTGATTGATCAGTTGAGTGATGGATATGAAGCTTGCTGATGTTTGTTTGTGTTTGTCTGGATATGAAAAATATTTTTTAACCCTTTAATTGGCTGTGGTGGCTCTGCCCTGCTGTGTGTGTGTGTGTGTGTGTGTGTGTGTGTGTGTGTGTGTGTGTTAGTTTTGGCTAATCAGTTGGTGGAGCTGTGAAACCAGCAGGAGTTCTTCTTTTAATATAAACAGTTTTAACCCTTCAGGCTGTTTATTAATTCAATCACTAAAAGATGAGAAACAGTATAACATCAATATTAATGTCAACTTTGAGCAAACAAAGGCCGAGCAAATGATCACATTCTTTTAATTTACATTTTAGACATAACACAACAACGACGACAACAACAACAACAACAGCACAGTCAATACTTCTGAAATAACACTGCAAAGTTGTGGGTGTTTTTTTTCTCAGTTTTTTAATGATTTCATTTTTTAAATAATTTTACATGAAATCTAAAGTTTTGCTGGAAGAAAAACTGCCTTAATCTGCCTTCAGAAAAAAGTAGAATTACCTGAAAAATCACAAGAGAAAATATCAAAATTACCGGAAAAAAAGTAAAAATAACAAGAAAAAAATGAAAAATCACAAGAAAAAAAGTATATATTGTGCGTCAGAATATCGTGTGGAGTAGTTGATGAAATAACGCTGAAAGTTTGATCAAATGCTGCAGTTGTTGTCGTCCATACATGTTTGATATCAGTTCAGTTCAGTTTGACTGAATACTTTGTTGGTCAGTCTGTGGGTTTGACTCTCATTGTGGAGAAATAAAAAGACTGAAGGGAGATGAAAACACTAAGAATTTTCTCTGATTTGACAAAACAATTCTTGACTGAATTTAATTTTGTGATACAAAATGCAGTTAAACCGTTAAATCTCAATATATTGTACCAATACTCACCACATTGATTAAAATCACAATAATATCGTATATTGTGGCCGATATGCTGATTCACACCTCTAGACTTAAATAAGCAATATTTATATTAATATCTGTGATTCTCAGCTCCAGCTCCTTCTGTCTCATGTCTCTCTTACCCTGATCCAGCAGACCGGGTCTGTCCCTCCCCGTCTCCTCACAGTCCATCAGAGGTCAGAGGTCAGCTGGGCTCTCTGTGGTGAATGTCTCATCCAGGTGTGAGGCATCAACCTGAGACATGAACTGACCTCTGACCTCTGACCTGAAGATAACTGGATCATCAGGATGAATGAATGCCTCCACTCATTACCTGTTCATCACTTCACTAAAATATATTTTATCAAATAATAAACTCAGAGCAGGATTAGAGTTTATATTTTAAGTAGAACTAAATATTGTTTCTCACTAAAAACTAATTTATATCTGGAAACAAACCAGTAAATAAATAATATTACACACACACACACACACACACACACACACACACACACACAGGAGACAGCCCGAAGGGAGGCTGACAGCAGGGGATGATGGGAAATGTAGTCTGAGGTATGAATATAAAGTGGAAGACAAACTGGTAGAGGATGCAGGTTGGACAGGACTCAGATGAATGTCTCCGTCACCATGGAGATGTTAATGTGTCCACAGTGATGGGGATACATTAATGTCTCCATTAGACAAACTGGATTATGTCGAGCTGCAGCTGGACACACTGAGGTCAGAGGTCACAGCTGATCCATTACAATCACAGAGCTCAGACACACTAGCTGTGTCCCAATGTCAAGGATCCTTCCTTGGTAGGATCCTTCCTTCAGAGTCGGGTCCTCCGGAGGCGAGGCCACAGTCCTTCCTTTCACTGGTGTAACGCATAAATGGGACAGCCTTCGGAGTGTGCAGCTGTGCGTCATTGCATAATTGACCTATGGCTAAGCCACACCCCCAAACGCGATGAGCCAATCACAGTGCGCATAGCTAACTCAATACACTCGGACATTCTCTGCTTCCACATCCATTGAAATGCATTGGAGTTAGTCCCTTTTTGAATCATTTTTATGTGTTTTTTGTTCAGATTTTAAGTTTAAAATGGTCAAACGGTGTGCATGGGGTACATGCAACTCTGACACAAGGTATAGCCCAATAATATGGGAGCAGTAACCCGGTTCCCTATGGCAGTGATTCCCAACCGATGTTCCGCGGCACACAAGTGTGCCGTAAGAAATCAATATCTATCAATATCAAATCCAGCGACTCCGTCTTAACGAGCGCTAACGAGGTTGGCCGGCTCGTTAACAAGAGCCTCTTGTTAACGAGCCGGCCGACCTCGTTAGCGGCAGTTAGCTACAGTTAGCTCTGTAGCAGTACAGTGTGTATGTGCTGCTGCTGCAGGAGGTGTTCACTTAGCGATCTCTGTTTGTTTACAACAAGCACCGGAATGAGCGGTGTCAGTGGGGTGAAAAGACGAGTGAAAACCTCTAACCTGTTAATGAAGGCCCTTTTGGTGACTTCGAGATGATATTTCATTTTTCTGTCTCCAAAAGTGATTAATTGCCTCCTGTGAAATTTCTCTGACTGTCACAGCTGCCATAGCGCCCGTCACCGAATGTTGACAGTTTGTCCGAGTGAGTGGAGGGGGCGGGGCTTAGCCATAGGTCAATTGGACGTCCTGCTTAAATTAAGCGCCGCTCTCGGCCTCTAGTATCTGTTCTTATCAGTTTCATAAAAATAAATAAATACATAAATAAATTCAGCGCCGTAATTTCAAAATCAGTTCACAACATGGATGTGTCTTTGGCATCAGCACTCTGACACATATTTGTAAAAATGGAAGAAGATGCTTTAATCTCCACGATTTATCAAGTAAAAGCCACAAAGTGGATTAAACCTGAATATTTAACTGATCCTGGCTTAATTTGGCCGCTACTTAGTTTCATAAAAGCAGCGGAGCATAATTCATCATGGAAATATATTCTGTGATTTTTTATTTTTTATTTTACAGTAGGCTACAGTACAATAGCAGTTATTTATAAATAACAATAACGGATAATAGCGGACTTTCGGTCCCTGTAAACACAATAAAGAAACGCATAACTTTCTGAATGGCATAGTTGCACATAGTACATCATCATCGGACGCATATAAATTAATTAACAATAACTTTAGCGACTGAGACGGCATTAATTAACTTAACCGGCAATGTATCAAGATGACGTTTATTATCTTTAGCTTAATATTCTGGCATTTGTTTATGTATATGTTTTTGCTTGACTTTAAACACACGTTTTGTAAGTTATGTGACAACATTCAGTATAAACTGAAAATACTTCTATATTTAAATGCATATTGCGCCGCCGGCGTCGCTGTTTCTACACTCGCCATTTTTAAATCTCCCGGTAGACCGGTGTGCGCAATGCTTTATGGGTAGTCGGAGCGCACGGAGGATACACACATGCATCCTCGGAATTTGGGCAGAAGAAGGACTCTGTCCTCCGGAGCATCCTCGACATTGTGACAGTCCTTCGGCGGATGCCGATGACGTGGCATCCTTCAAATCCAGCCGTTTGAGCATCCTTCCTTGACATTGGGACACAGCTACAGCCTGTCAGGATCTGATGTGAACTTCAGACATGGTTGTGATCTGATGATGTTTGTCAAGTTAGTGTTGCAGCCCTGTGTGTTGATGAGCAGGGGCCTCAGACCTGCAGCTGGTCCTGGATCAGTTATCTGTAGTAAAAGCCCTGAGAGGAAGCAGAGAGCTCCCAGTGCTCCCAGGTCTCCCAGTGCTCCCATTAGAGCTGTCAGGAGGGAGGAGGAGCCTTTCATCCAACATGTCCCGTCTTTAGAGCCGGAATCATTGTGACTCTGCCAGTTTGTCTCAGAGCTCCACTCACATGTTTCACAGTGACTCAGCAGCTCCCTGGAGACCAGCACAGACCTGGACCCGCTGAACTGGGCTCACTAGTGCTGCTGGACCTCCCCTCTGTCTGTGAGACGTCCAACTGGAACGGACATTCCCAGCAGGACAGCTCAGTGTGTCCTCTGGTCTGGTTTGTGTCCACGGCCTGTTGGACAGAATCTGACTCTTTAATGTGTTGTTGGTGAGTTCTGTCCTCCTCACAGTCTGAAACAGGGACTGAAAGTGAGAGTTGATGAGATGATCAAAGCTTTTCTAACATCAGTAAACTTGAAGCTGATTGGCTGCCTGCAGGCGCTGATGTTGACGACAGCTGTTTGTTGACATGGTGTCACAAACTGATGTCCAGGCTCAGAGACAGCTGGACAGGGAAGTATCCAGCTGTTTGTCTCCAGCTGTGACTCCCCAGGGTTTCCACCGGTCCTGAAGCTCTCAAACCAATCATCTGACTTTAGGTCTTTAATGTCTTCAACAGGATGACGACAGGTCTTCAATGGATTGGATTATGAAGCTAATGGTATATATTCATGCATTAAATAGGCCTGTCACAATAATTACTTTATAAATTTATCGTTCAATATATAAAAATGGACTCAATATATTGTTGTTTACATGTGTGACTTTTTGTACTTTTTTGTGTTTAAAGTAAAGCTGCAAATGTTTGACAGGCAGCACGAGCTGGAGAAAAAAAACCTATATTTCCCAAGCAACCATTTAGCTGTTTATATGTTATTTCAATAATAAAATACTATAATACATAATTATTATATCATTGCAATTTTTTGTTAACATTTTTTTTGTTTTGGTTGTAGTTTATTTATTTATGTTTTATTTAACTAGGATATTTTAATATTTCTTTTCCACATTTCAATTCCAATGTTTTATACTCTCGAGATTTAAAAATGAATTGCTGTGGAAAAGGATGTGCTTCTGCTCTAATATGGTTGTAAAACTAAAACAACATTGATACAACGATACTATCGTTTATCCTGATAGTTTCTGGGAAAATATATTGTCCTAAAAAATATTTTATCATGACAGGCCTAGCATTAACTTCAAAAACTTTGAAATGTGTATTTTTGGTGGAAAACAGACCAACATGGAGCCAGTGAGCTCTGATGGAAACACGAGCACATGAGCTCACACTGCAGCTGACAGAATAATCAGTTAAAATGATTTTAGTTCATATTCTGTTGATCTGATGTCGGTGCTGTAATGGTTCTGTACTGAGACAAGAACACAGGACACACACGTAAGGAGGACTTGAAGGAGATCTCCTGCTGTCATAACGTCTTAAAGTCCTACATGTGTCTGTGTGGAACAAAGAGCTGCACTAAGCTGATTCACGGCCTCTGTCCTGGTCTTGGATTCACGGCCTCTGTCCTGGTCTTGGTCCTGGTCCTCAGTCACATGTTGGATCAGTTAGCGCAGTAATGGATTCAGCAGAAGGAGGATCAGTTGAGTCGGGTTAGGGTTAGGGTTAGGGTTAGGGTGTTTATTCTTGCATCTGGTTTTATTATTTTATCATGAGTTATTAATTCAAGTTTAGTTAGATCTGAGTTTATGAGAATGAAATCAGTGAGTTCAGACAGCAGCCAGCAGGGGGAGGCAGGGGGGGTGTGTGTGTGTGAGTGACACCTTGGGGGGCGGGGCTTAACATGAGAGAGACTGAAGTGAGTGAGAACTGAATCAGAGCTGACAGAGACTCAGAGAGAGGAACATGTTCTCACTGAGGAATACACTACAACACCTCAACACTCATGGTAAGAACACACACACACACACACACACACACACACACACACACACACACACACACACACACACACACACACACACACACACACAAACAGACTGTAGCACATGTAGAGTGTGTGTGTTTTTGGGAGGGGGAGGGGACTGCAGGGTGTAGGGTTTCCTCCAAGGTGTGTACTTCAAACGTTTGTCCTAACCTGTGTTTCAGTGAATGAAGCTGGTCTCAGTCTGTAGCTTGTAGTCTGTAGTTTGTAGCCTGTAGTCTGTAGTGTGTAGTCTGTAGCTTGTAGTGTGTAGTCTGTAATGTGTAGTCTGTAGCTTGTAGTGTGTAGTCTGTAATGTGTAGTCTGTAGCTTGTAGTGTGTAGTCTGTAGTGTGTAGTCTGTAATGTGTAGTCTGTAGCTTGTAGTGTGTAGTCTGTAATGTGTAGTCTGTAGCTTGTAGTGTGTAGTCTGTAGCTTGTAGTGTGTAGTCTGTAATGTGTAGTCTGTAGCTTGTAGTGTGTAGTTTGTAATGTGTAGTCTGTAATGTGTAGTCTGTAGTTTGTAGTGTGTAGTCTGAAATGTGTAGTCTGTAGCTTGAAGTGTGTAGTCTGTAATGTGTAGTCTGTAGCTTGTAGTGTGTAGTCTGTAATGTGTAGTCTGTAGCTTGTAGTGTGTAGTCTGTAGTTTGTAGTGTGTAGTCTGTAATGTGTAGTTTGTAGTGTGTAGTCTGTAATGTGTAGTGTGTAGTGTGTAGTCTGTAATGTGTAGTCTGTAGCTTGTAGTGGGTAGCTTGTAGTGTGTAGTCTGTAATGTGTAGTCTGTAGTTTGTAGTGTGTAGTCTGTAATGTGTAGTTTGTAGTGTGTAGTCTGTACCTTGTAGTGTGAAGTCTGTAGCTTGTAGTGGCTCAGTTGGTATAGCGGTCACATGCTGATTGGAAGGTTGGTGGTTTGATCCCTGACCATGGCAGCCTACATGTCGAAGTATCCCTGAGCAAGATACTGAACCCCAAATGGTTCCTGATGCTGCGTTCATCTGTGTGTGAATGAATTCCTAATGGTGGCAGGTGGTGAATGAGCGCAGTCTATAGTGTAAATCGCTTTGGATAAAAGCGCTATATAAGTGCACTCCATTTACCATTTACCATTTGTAGTCTGTAGCTTGTAGTGTGTAGTTTGTAGTGTGTAATTTGTAGCTTGTAGTCTGTAGCTTGTAGTGTGTAATTTGAAAACAGACAATAAGGAGCAGAGACAGAGACGGAGACAGACACTATCAGCCGTCTCCTCCTGTTGGTTCAAACTCTCAGAACTTTATTAAAAGTTCTTGTGTGAGTCACAGAGTTTCTGTGAGTGAGAGGATGAAGAATATTTCCACCTGATGGTTACAGACATAAAACACATGTTGTTGTTGTTGTTGTTGTTGACGTGTCAGGACGTCTCACAGCTGCTGTTTTGTCCCTCAGTTCTTCCTGTTGTCTTTTATGCTTGACTGGTTGTTTTCCTCTAGTATTGTGGTTGTGGTTTTAGCTTATACTTAAAACAGGAAAATGTGGAATCATGTGTGATAACTGAGACGCTGCAGAGGGACAGAAGTTAAAGCTAAACAACTGAGAGACACTCTAGCAGTGTTGTGGTTCTGAGGCGGCTCAGAGCTCAGCGTGCTGCTGATTCTCAGTATCAACCTGTGAGTGTTGGTGTCAACATGCAGTAACGTGGCTGCAGAGAGCTGATGTTTAAACTGAGCTGCGGATAAATAAACCGTCATAGACCAGTTTTAAACACGTCAGCCCAAAGTTTATCAAACATCTCAGACAAACAGCCGTACAGGTCGAATCAGCTCTGATTTACTTCATGCTGACATTTGGATAGTTTTTTTTATGGTTTATATTGTTCTTATAACATTTTAAATATCTGTTTGCACATTCAGTGCTTCAGAGATAAAATCCACTGAACCACATCTTCTTTTATTGATTTCATCTCTTATTCTTAAAACATAATCAGGTCTCATTATTAGGGTTGGGCAATATATCGATATAAAAGATATATCGATACATATTTAAATGTGATATGGAATTAGACCATATAACATATATCGATATAGTTGAATTTTTATTCTTTCTTTATGTATATATGCTGCCCTTACTAGGGTTTGTCATATTTAGTTCTTTTGTAATGTTCATTATTCTTTTCTCATATGAATATATTTATTTCAGAAAAAGATTGGCCTGTTTTATTTCATAGGCTATTTTTATTTAATTGTGCAATTTATGGAGCTTTGATTTAAAAATTTATTTTTTTAAAAGCCCTCCTGTTGTTATACAGTATTTATGTTCACTTAAATAAACAGTTTCAATAAAACTACTTGTGACATGTCATATTTGGCTTTGACTGAAGATTTGCTCTCACTTTGCGATAAAAATATCAGGATATATATCGTATATCGATATTCAGCCTAAATATATTTTTGGGTATGACTTTTGGTCCATATCGCCCAGCCCTATTCATTATAATGTGATTTATGGCTCAAAGATCACACACACACACACACGCCTGAGCAGTGATTGTGTTGTGTTGTTGCTATGGAGACCGTGTCTGACTGTACATACAGTGCTGGGTGTGTTTCCTCTGGCTTCATTCATAACGTTGACATGTGAAGTTTAAATCAACATTGTTGTGTTGACTGTGTGAAGCTGATCACGTTATTAATATCACAGTCATTCATATCATAGGAGGCTTTCTGACTCGACAGATCAGCTTCAATCATTCAGCTGACCATAAAAATATATTTAGTAGGTTTTGGTGATTTCCCTCTGCAGTCAGTGAACCATCAGCACACTAAAACATTTATTTACACTGAGCAACATACAAATGTGAAAGAAAATGAAATCTCTTTTGGACCACTTTTAAATAGTTTGTCTTTGGGCTGTGTTTATTTTCACTGTGTGTAGGTTAAAGTCAAGTCAAATGTTATGTATTAATTCATTTATAGAGCACATTTAAAAACAACCTCAGTTGACCAAAGTGCTATACAGTTATCAAAATACAATGAAAACCATACACAAATATAGTAATAAATAAAAACAATGAAAACAATAAAAAAGTTATAAAAACTCAATCTAAAAACAGAGTTAGAGTCAAAAAGGAAATAAAAGAATAAAAAGTTTTTTAAAAAAGTAAAAAGGCCAAGGATTCTTGCCAAGCTGGGACTGAACACAAAGGAGAAAAAATAGGTTTTTAATAATGTTTTAAAGCAGAATCATCCTCCATCTTGTTGTTATTATCAGCATAAAAAATTATTAGGAAAATATATTTTCACAGAAACTATCATGATAAACTCTAGTATTGTTGTATCGATGTTGTATTAGTTTTATAACGACATTCGAGCATAATAAGTACATCCTTTTCCACAGCAACACATTTTTAAATCTGGAGAGTATTAAACATTGGAATTGAAATGTGGAAAAGAAATAGTAAAATATTCTAGATGAATAAAACATAAATAAATAAACGACAACCAAAACAAATAAAATGTTAACAAGGCACTGGGATAACCATAATGTATTATATTATTTCATTATTAAAATAACATATAAACAACTGGAATGGCTGCTTGGGAAATATGGATTTTTTTTTCGCCACTTCATACTGCCTGTCAAACATTTGCAGCTTTACTTTAATCGCAACACAAAAAGTTCTACATGTAAACGACAATATATTGAGTCCAGAAAAAAACTATCGTGTCAATTTTTATATAATGAAAGAGGTCGATATAGTTATTATCATGACAGGCCTTGTTAATGCAGTTGTCCACTGACAGTCGCTGACATTCATTGACTAATTGGCTGGTTTATTCTCTTGAATAGATTTCTCTCATGTTCAGTTCATCACACCAGAAGCAGAGAAGCTGCAGCTGCAGATGTTTGACATTTATCCAAAGCCTTTATTCATTATTAAAGTAGTAGCTGATTCATTTCATGTGAACAGACTAGGGTTGTCACGATACTAAAATTTTCAACTCGATACTCAGGAAAATATTTGATACTCCATACCATTTTCAATACCACCAGGATAAAAACGACCCCAAAAACGACCCCAGGATAAAAAAGACCCCAAAATTTTACAGAAATATTTTTATTAACAAGAAAAATGCAACATGTAAAAAAGAACCAACGGTTAAATATTTATAATAAAAAACAATTGTGCAAAAAGAAACTGCAACTGGAGGGGGGGGACACGATACTTTTGAAAATGAGTATCGTATCCGGATACAACGTTTTAGTATGGATACTTTTTTGAGTATCGATACTTTTGACAACCCTAGAACAGACTCTGGATCAGTGAGAAGGACATGTTGCTTTGTCTTTCTAACCTGTGATCATGAGGTCACATACTCACATTTCTCTCATGTATTTTATTTATGAGTCATGAACAGTTGAAGGTTTCCTCATATTGATTATCAGTGATCTGTTGGTGACACATGACCGCTGGCTTTATTGTCATTGACCCTTCAGTGACCTCTGACCCTGTCACTGTGATTGGACCATTGACCCAGCAGTGTCTCCAGTGTCTGAGAATGCTCCCTTCTGACAGTAACTTCAAGTCATTTTAGTAGTTTAAAGCAGGGGTGTGCCATATCGTATCGTTCACGATTATACCGATATCATTTTTTTATGGTTAAAAAAAATGCATATCATGATATTGGCAACATTCCTACTTCTTGACGTAGTGGCGTAAGCGTTTCCATTAATCACCTAGACTGTGGCGGCCCACCAGAGTCTAGGTGATAATATAGAACAAATAAAATAATAAGACCACAGCGTGTTAACAGAATCCACAACAGAATTTACAAGAAGACTGTCAAAAAAAGATGCCTTAAATAAAATATACAAGAAACTTTTTTCTCCTTTCATTAAAATATGCAATTATAAGATCAGTTTATATGATGGAATTGTGGCATTAGAATGTGTGAGAGGCACCAAATTTGAGCTTTTATGAAAAAAATTCTCCAGGGGGGCAATCCCCTGGACAATCCTAACCAGCTGTTTTTTTAACACTAAACATTAAACTGTGCATGTCAACACACTGAGTCAGTGCGTTTACATGCACAGTTTAATCGAGCGATGCTTAAAAAGCGATATTGGCGTCTAATAGTCAAGTCAAGTCAAGTCAATTTTATTTATATAGCCCAAAATCACAAATCACAGATTTGCCTCAAAGGGCTTTACATACTGTACATGGTACGACACCCTCTGTCCTTAGACCCTCACATTGGCCAGGGAAAAACTCCTTTAAAAAACCCTTTTAGCAGGGGAAAAAGAAGAAGAAACCTCAGGGAGAGCGACAGAGGAGGGATCCATCTCCCAGGACGGACAGACGTGCAATAGATGTCGTTGTACAGATCAACAGAGTAGAATAGAGTGGATAGAGGATGGGAGGATAGAGAGACGGTTGAAGGGGAGAGACAGAGAGTAGCAGCAGTTCTGGGAGGGGCACAGTAGCAGGTGATGAAGTGCCACCATTGGCCAGTAGTGATGGTGAGTGTAGAGTGGACCAGGAGAGGAGCATTCCCATCTGGGGCCGAACCAGATCCACGGTAGTGAGACCAGCAGGAGTGATGGAGCAGGACCACAGCTCGACACCCTGTAAAAGACAGAGCAAAGAAAAGTGCGAGTACTCTGGAAATACATACAATAATACACAGGACAAGATGATACTATCTGTTGTAGGGGTGTGCCATATCGTATCGTTCACGATAATACCGGTATATTTTTTTTATGGGTAAAAAAAATGCATATCACGATATTGGCAACATGCCCTACTTCTTGACAAAGTGGCGTAAGCATTTCCTATTAATTACCTAGACCTTGGCGGCCCGCCAGAGTCTCATGTGCTGCTCTAACGTCACATTTCAAGCTACTGAAAGTATATCTACACTATTCATAACATAAAGTTATTTTGCGTTGTGTCTCTGCTCAGCAGAGTGTCTGTCACCCGTCAGTCAGTCTAAACCCCGACCCACCTCTCCGTCCTCCTCCGAGACATGCGCATGCACGCACTGAATATACCGAGCTGCCCTCCCACTGCGCTTCAAAACAAGCACCTACCTGTCTGTAATGTATCAGTCCCGTCCCCTCTCTCTCTCTCTCTGTGCGTCTGTGTGTGCGTGAGCCGATCTAAATACTATCAACATGTCCTGTCAGAGGTCCAAACGGTCCAAACACATTGTTGCATTGTGCCGTTCGTTAGCTGCGAGCTAACATTAGCTAACAATTAAAGTTGTTTTAATCACAAAAAGCTACTATTACTTCCTGTCGCTTCACAAATGCAGCTTTCAAAATAAGAGCACAGAATCCACCACAGAAATTACAAGAAGACTGTCAAAATAAGATGCCTTAAATAAAACATAGAAGAACCTTTATTCTCCTTTACAATAATTAATTAAAATAGGCAATGATGTGTTTGTGAGGTGTTTGCTCACATTTAGCTCTCAAAGTGGACGAGATTGATCACATTGTACTATAAAATATACAAAATTTTCTCCCAGGGGGCCCCCAGACCCCCTAGAAGGTTATTTTTTATTATTATTCGCTAATACTCAAGTAAGTAATTTTTTTGTATTTGGCAACTGTTGAGATTTGCAATTTACACTACATTTAGATTCATGATTGATTTTTATTTTGTTGTACATTTTTTATTTATTTATATGGACTACAAAATAATTTTCTATATATTTTTCAGTATTTTTGATAATGTCAAGAATATCGTTATCGCGATAATACTCTGAAATATCATGATAATCTTTTAGGGCCATATCGCCCACCCCTAATCTGTTGTGCCATGATAGTCCTAGGGAGTGGACAAACCCCTGTCCACACCACCACTGCAAGTACCATGCGGCCCCTACCAACGAATAAGGCTGTGACGAGCCTCACTCACGCCGTACACGCACGCTCAGTGTCATTGGTCCCGCATGGCATTCTTAGCTAAAACATCAGAACCAAGAGGCCCTCCCAACAGCTAAGGCTGTGTCGAGCCTCACTGGCGCCGATAATATGCGCTCAGTGCCGTTGGTTCCGCATGGTTTCGCACGGCATTCTTAACTAAGAGTGACAAGTTAGCAAAAACATCAGAAGCCCAGCCCTAACTATAGGCTTTGTCGAAGAGGAAAGTTTTAAGTTTACTCTTGAATAAAGAGAGGGTGTCTGCCTCCCGTACTGAGACTGGGAGATGATTCCACAAGATAGGACTTCTGTCCTTGTCCCAGTTTACATGCAACTGAGAAAATCTAATAACTGACGGGAACGTGTCCTCCTCCTCAACACTGGGTGGCGATATGCGTCATTTCAGCGGGTTAATATGGCGCCTTTTCCAGTTGACCTCAGTTCGACACTTTGTGTGGTCGCTATACTGACTGGCTAATGAGACTGGCTTTCTTGGATGTTTTTGTTCCGGGGGTGGAGCATGCTCAAATGCGTTGTCTTGTCATGCATGCCGGTGAAAATCCTATTCCAATCACATTACCTTGGTGTCCTAATTGGAGTTGGAGAACTACGACATCAGTCTTACTATCACGTTTACATGCACTTCAGTTGTCCAGTTATTGTCAGATTTAGTCAATAATTCTTTTATTTTTTCAAGTGTCATGTAAACGTACTGACTGTCTGGCTGCTCCATGTCCTAGTGGAAAGCCCTGTTGACTGTGATAAATGTTATGTGAGGTGTTTGCTCACATTTAGCTCTCAAAATGACGAGATTGATGCATTGTACTTAAAAATTTACAAAATTTTCTCCTGAGGGGGCATTCCCTTGGACCCCCTAGATGGTTATTTGTATTATTTGTTAACACTCAAGAGTATTATTTTTTAGTTTTATTTACAGACTAAAAAAAAATCATATTTTCTTTATATTTTTCACTATTGTGTAATATCGTCAAGAATATCGTTATCGTAAAAATACCCTGAAATATCATGATAATCTTTTAGGGCCATATTGCCCACCCCTAGTTTAAATCCTCCATCAGCATGCAGGAACAACACAGTCCAACCTGACTCAACTTTACTGGAACACAAAGCATCATAATCATCGTTGTGTCGTCCAATCAGACGCTGAGCTGCACATTCCTGCTGGATGAGTCTGATGGAGGATGTATGTCAGCTGTTTACCTGAAGGTCACCATGGAAACAAAACATAAATATTAATCAGAATGCATTTCTACAAAAAGCAAAAGTTTCCATATATTTCCTTTGTACAGTTTTCAGTTGAATATGGAATATAATCAGATCTGACTTTATTTATCCATCAGTGGGGAAACACAGACACATAGAATATAAAAAATAAGACATACATTCATGGAAATAAATGTATGTATGCCTGGTACAACTAAAAGTACATTTGTTTGGACAAATATAATGATAACAAAAATAGCTGATAAGAGTTTAAATGAAGAGCTGATATAAGGGTGTTCTCATCATTTTTCCATGACTGTACATACATTCTTTACACATTCTATACACACAATTATTATTAATATTATATATTTGTCACACAGGATCATAAAATTATCACATTCTGTGTTATTTACTTTCGACAACGCCCATCTGTTTGTGGACGATTGTGTGACAAACTGTTGTTCTGAATCAGTTGGACTGGACTTCCCTCTCAGATCTTATCTCTCACCTGTACCTGTAGCAACACGCTCACAGCTGCACAGACCCGGCTTCAGTTTGAGCTGCCTCTCACAGAATGAATCACAGGAATGATTGTGACATTCACCCTGAAAACTACTGTCCACTGACGCCAAAAACAAAAAGTACCCACCATCTGTCTCATGTGCCTTCAGACCCACAAAAGACTCTAAATATTTCACCAGGCTGCAGCTAATGGAGGAGAGAGTGCTGCTTTGTGCTATAAACAGCCAGGAGGCCTGATGAAGAGCCAGTCTCTATCTGTGTCTAATGTGATTCAGATGCTCTGAACAGAGAGAGAGTAACGTGTCCAGGCTCCTCCTCGGAGATGTTGGGACATGTGGAGGGGCTGTAGAGAGGGAGGGGAGCTGAGGAATGATAATGGACGGGCACTGACAGATGGAGGCAGCGTGCACACATTCTCTCAGGCTGCAGACACACAACAAGGAGCCGCCAACAACATCAGGAACAGAGAAACAACAGGTCAGCATCAGGACTACAGGCTGGTGAGTTTAAAGATATAAACAAAGTGCAGTCAGTAGAGGTTGGGGGGAAAATCGATACAACATAGCATAGAGCCCACGCTGCTCAGTCCGCTCTTAAGACTTCTTTCTGCTTCTAGGTTTATTCATTTTTAGTGTTTGACTGGATTCAGGAGTATCAGGAAAAAACCTGACTGAGGGTCAGTCTGTAGAGGTTTGGGGGTCAGTCTGTAGATGTTTGTTCAGTCTGTAGATGTTTGACGGGGGTCAGTGTGTAGATGTTTGATGGTCAGTCTGTAGATGTTTGAGGGTCAGTCTGTAGATGTTTGATGGTCAGTCTGTAGATGTTTGGGGGGGTCAGTCTGTAGATGTTTGATGGTCAGTCTGTAAATATTTGGGGGTCAGTCTGTAGATGTTTGATGGTCAGTCTGTAAATATTTGGGGGTCAGTCTGTAGATGTTTGATGGTCAGTCTGTAGACGTTTGACGGGGGTCAGTCTGTAGATGTTTGAGGGTCAGTCTGTAGATGTTTGATGGTCAGTCTGTAGATGTTTGGGGGGGTCAGTCTGTAGATGTTTGATGGTCAGTCTGTAAATATTTGGGGGTCATTCTGTAGATGTTTGATGGTCAGTCTGTAAATATTTGGGGGTCAGTCTGTAGATGTTTGATGGTCAGTCTGTAGACGTTTGACAGGGGTCAGTCTGTAGATGTTTGATGGTCAGTCTGTAGATATTTGGGGGGTCAGTCTGTAGATGTTTGGGGGCTCAGTCTGTAGATGTTTGAGGGGGTCAGTCTGTAGATGTTTGGGGGGGTCAGTCTGTAGATGTTTGATGGTCAGTGTAGATGTTTGATGGTCAGTCTGTAGACGTTTGACAGGGGTCAGTCTGTAGATGTTTGATGGTCAGTCTGTAGATATTTGGGGGGTCAGTCTGTAGATGTTTGGGGGCTCAGTCTGTAGATGTTTGGGGGGGTCAGTCTGTAGATGTTTGATGGTCAGTGTAGATGTTTGATGGTCAGTGTAGATGTTTGATGGTCAGTCTGTAGATGTTTGAGGGGTCAGTCTGTAGATGTTTGGGGGTCAGTCTGTAGATATTTGAGGGTCAGTCTCTAAATAGAATTGGGGCTGTGGATCTTGTGGATCATGTTGGACTCGTTGACCCACTCGGCAAGACTTCCTGCCGTCTCTGGGGTCAGATGTCAGAAAAACACCTGGGAAGGTTTTTATTTCTGGGGAACAGGATGTTTCTCTGGACAGGAAGTGTCCTTTGTCCCAGGTGATGGGACAGGACAGTCCTGGGGGGACGGACTACACAGTCCTGGTCTGAGACTCCAGCAGCACAAAGAGGTAGATTCATCTTCAACAGGCTGTCATCTTCCTGCTCTGGCCTGCCTGAAACCTGAAGCCTGGACCCCCCTGGCCCCCACACAGCCCCACCCCGTCTGGGAAACACCCCACCCCCCCTGAACCCAACACCCGGGGCAGCAGAGTCCCTGAGGACCAGTAAATCCTCTGACCTAGTTCAGGGAACAGACACATAAATACTGAACCAATTCATTATCACTATCATTCATCTGCCAATGGAAACATTTACATTTCTTCTCATTTCTTTAGATTGAAAAGAAATTATTTTTTATATAGTATTGTGATATTTTGTGTGGCAATATTATATTGATTCATGGCAGCCAAGTATCGATATTTAGTGTTCTGACGGCCGTCAGTATTTTCTCACTTTAAGAAATATACTGGAGATGCTGGTATCATATGAAACTAGAAGATCTAATGTCAGGATATCGTGTTAGAAGCTGTGGAAGTAACGCTGCATCGTCGTCTTTTTTTCTGTTTGATTCAGAAACATTTTTATCAATGAAGCTTGTTGTTTGTAAAAGTTTGATGAAATGCTGCAGCTGTTGTCATCCATACATGTTTGATATCAGCTCAGTTCAGTTTGACTGAATACTTTGTTGGTCAGTCTGTAGGTTTGACTCTCAGTGTGGAGAAATAAAAAGACTGAAGTGAGATGAATACACTGAGAATTTTCTGTGATTGGACAAAACTGTTAAATTTCAATATATTGTATCAATACTCACAATATCACACAATGATTAAAATCACAATAATATCGTATTCAGACGCCCAGATAATGCCATTGAAATACGATTTTCGCCGTCATGACAAGACAACACATGTCCACTGGCGTATGACCCTGGAACAGAAACATCCAGAAAGCCGGTTGGGCAGGCTCCTGTTGTACCCTCAAACAGCATCTGTTCTTGTCTGCCCCTCAAAAACCTCTAGACCACCAGGGACAGTGAACCTTATCTGCACAACCAGTAATGTGATCATTATGTATCAAGTGAACAGAGCTGAAGATTATACATCCTGTTGTTCTTGTTGTTAAAATGCCAGTTTCCCGCCTTTCTCCACTTGTTTATTATGACGTAACGATGCTTATCGCCACCTAGTGTTGAGGAGGGGGACACGTTCAGTCAGTTATTCCATTTTCTAGGGCTGGGCGATATATCGATATAAAAGATATATCGATATATTTTGGTATACATTTGGTTTTGACATTGACTGAACATTTGCTCTCGCTTTGTGATAACGATATCAGGATATATATTGTTTATCGATATTCAGCCTAAATATATCGGGATATGACTTTTGGTCCATACCGCCCAGCTCTACCATTTTCTCAGTTGATGTAAGCTGGGAAAAAGGACAGAAGACGATTAGACGCCAAAATCAGATTTTAAGCAGCTTAATTAAACTGAGCATGTAAACACACTGAATATGTGTCCTCTGTAGAGGACCTGAGAGGAGTCTGTCCCTGTGTCCTCTGCAGGAGTTGAACCTGTCTCTGTGTAGATCTAATCTGTAGAGAGCGTCTGTGTGAAGGTCATCAGTCTATGCTGAGCGGCACTCTGGATGCCTTTGTCCTCCGTCAGACGGTTTGTGTCCCCAGCTGCTCTCATGGAGGTGTGACCTCCTGAGAAAACACAGAGAGAGTGAAGCTTTATGGAGCAGAGACCTTCACTAGACACATCCTGTCTCTGTTTGCTCCTCCGTCCAGACCAAACACAGTTTATCTCCGGAACGTCCCCATAGTGTTCACCTCTTCAACAGTTTATAGAACGACAGAGTAGGGGTGTGCCATATCATATCGTTCACGATAATACCGGTATATTTTTTTTATGGGTAAAAAAAAATGCATATCAGGATATAGGCAACATTCCTACTTCTTGCCGTAGTGGCGTAAGGGTTTCCATTAATGACCTAGACTGTGGCGGCCCGCCAGAGTCTCATGTGCTGCTCTAACGTCACATTTCAAGCTACTGAAAGTTTATCTACACTATTCATAATATCAAGTTATTTTGCGTTGTGTTGCCGTTTGCCTCAGCAGACTGTCAAAATAAGAAGCTTTAAATAAAACATACTCAAACCCTTATTCTCCTTTACAATTATTTATTGAAAAAGGCAATGATAAGATCAGTGTATATGATGGAATAGTGGCATTAGAATGTGTGAGAGGCACCAAATTTGGGCTTTTATGAAAAAAAAAAATTACCAGGGGGGCATGCCCCTGGACCCCGTAGATGGTTATTTTTAATTATTTGCTAATACTCAAGAGACAAATTATTTTTTTTTGTTATTTGGCAACTGTTGGGACATTTTAGATTTATGATTGGTTTTCGTTTTTTATTTATACAGACTAAAATATCATATTTTCTATATAATTTTCAGTATTTTGTAATATCGTCAATATCGTTATCGCAAAAATACCCTGAAATATTGTGATAATCTTTTAGGGCCATATCGCCCACCCCTACGACAGAGAGCTGCTCAGTGATGTTAACGCTAAACTAGACTTTATATGTTAATGTCCTCGTCTGTCCTCCAGGGTCAGCAGGACCAGCTGCACTGGAAACATGGACCTGTCTCCATGTTGTTCAGGTGTGTGTGTGTGTGTGTGTGTGTTACAGGATGTGTCCTGACAGCGCTGGTATCTGTAATATTCCCGTTTCGTTCCTTAAAACTGTCGCTGCTCATGTTTCACCCTGCAGCTCCACGCTCTGATCAGTTTCCTGCTGGGACTTTCACAGTAAATGCCTCATGTTCATATTCGCAGTGTGACAGAGACTGTGTGTTTAAACAGGCGGCAGCAGGAATATTAGAGCTGAAGAGAGACTGGGATGTAAAACGACACCAGAGGAAGTTTCTGAGACTAAATCTCACGGGACTCGTGTTCCTCTGCTCCTCCTTGAAGTTTGAAGTTTTTTTATTTTGCACAATAATAAGACAAAAAAAGAAAAAGATAAAGAAATAACAACAAAAGGAAAGTGCAAGGTAGTGGCAAGAAACCCAACAGGGCTTATACATATATTATACAGGTGTGTGTGTGTGTGTGTGTGTATACTACTTAGTGAGCTGAGTATCAGAGCCACTAATTTGGTCTTGTATGTGTTAAGAGAGGAAAACTGTATTGAACTATTTAAACTGATCATTCCAGATCAGTTTTTGGTCCTCTGTATTTTAAGGAGAATTGATTGCTTTAGGAATGGAATTTGGACTATACATATACTTAACTCTCTGGAGTCCATGAAACCACCTGCACATTACTTCTTCATGACGTGAAGGCATAAAAATAAAGCAACATTGAGTCTTGCCATCAGCTTCCCTCTAAAGTTCTGGCCTGAAACTCTATACCAGCTTTTTTTTGGATCATATTCGGCCAAGTAAAACCAGAGATAATGTCAAATATATTTAGTATAAAAATATAGAACTAGAGATTATCCTCATTTTACCTGTTATATATAATATTTGCAACCTGTGTTCATATGGCAACATTTAAAAAAAATTTTTAATAAAAATTTTATATTGAAATATAATTTTCAAGATCAGATTTTATGTTTTCCTTAGTTTCTTTTGGTTCAACATTTTCATCAAGTAAGTCAAAGTTAAACATTAATTATCAGGACATATGAGAGGTAACGCTGAAAAAACTGATGCCAACATGGCATCGTAAATATTTTTTAACAGATTTTTTAAAGGACTTCATAGCCCAAGATTTCAGAGGGTTAAAGATACAAATGCATATTTGGTATATGTTGTCATTATCTTGAGTTTTGGGAAAAGGGGAGCAGAAGGATCTAGTCGGTTTGAAAATGTGACAGTTCGAACTAATCTTTTCTGAATGAGATAAATACTGTGGAGGTTGGAGGCCCAAACAATGTTGCAGTATAAGGTGTGGATAAATCAAGCAGGTCATGAATTTTCCTGTTGACACCAAGTGATCTGGTAACTTTACCACACACCTCCTCACTTATTACAGTCATTCATGTGTCAGCTGTCAATCAGCTGGGACTGGATCCAAATATGTTTCTTGAAAATAATGATTTCAGTGAATATTCTCAGTCAGGTGTCTCAGGTCTGTGCAGTCACTTACATGAACCTAAAGTAATCAGATTACACACATTCAAACTGCAGCGTGTTGTGTTCTGTCTCCAGATGTCAGGTTGGTTGTATCTGCTGTGTCTCTATCCGGACCTCCATGTGGAGCTACATCTTGTGTCACCACCAGACTATAAATACTGCAGCTTTATTCCTCCAGTTGTTCTCTGCTGGTGACTGTAGGTCCATCTGTCCTCTCCCCCGGCCTTATTTTAGAAGCATGTCTGTCCTAATGAACTGCATCAGGGATAGAAGAAATCTGGTCTCTGTTATCCCTGACCCAGACTACACAGACCAGCTCTCTGGTCTTTGGTCTCTGCTCTCTGGTCTCTGGTCTGTGGTTTAACTGTAACCTGAACACGTGTTGGAGCCTCATAAACAGCCTGTTGAACCACATCACTGCAGCACAACACACACATTTATCTCCTTTTATCTGCTGTCAACAACAACAACAACACATGTTCACCCTGTGTGTGTGTGTGTGTGTGTGTGTGTGTGTGTGTGTGTGTGTGTGTGTGTGTGTGTGTGTGTGACATCTTCAGAGGGTTCCTGAAAGTCCTGAAAGAAGCAGACTGAGATCTGCTCATATTAAAATAATCTGTTTTAAACAACGATAATAATTATAATAAATTATTCCTCATGTAATAATCTGTTTTAAATAATAAAAACAATAATAATGATAATTTATTCCTCATATAACAATCTGTTTTGAATAATAATAATAATAATAACTAATAATAATTTATTCATCATGTAATAATCAGTTATATGTGAATATTGTTTGTGTATAAAGTTTAACTGTTGGACTGTTGCTGGCTTCTCTGTAATTTAACTACATGATGTTATAAAACAAGACGAAGAATTTAAATCTTTGTTTGGTGCCGACAGTTTCAGAGTGAAACAAGAAGTTGATGTGAGTTTCCTGCGTCTATGGGACAGCTGGTCTCTCCCGTCACTGTCTCCCTGCAGGGGTCAGAGGTCGTGTCTCAGAGCCCCGCCCTCCCCATGCCCTGTCACTGTGATTGGTTACTAAAAAGGTCATGACTCAAGCTCTTTGTGGAGCTCTGACCCCTTAAAGCTCCTCAAGGCTGTTTAATAATCTGTAGGTCTCACAGTGGCCCTGGTCCTCTGTAGGTCCTGGAACTGGTCTCACATTGACCCTGGTCCTCTGTAGGTCCTGGATCCAGTCTCACAGTGACCCTGGTCCTCTTTAGGTCCTGGATCTGGTCTCACATTGACCCTGGTCCTCTGTAGGTGGATCTGGTCTCACAGTGACCCTGGTCTGGCTGAGCCCTGGTCCTCTGTAGGTGAATCTGGTCTCACAGTGACCCTGGTCTGGCTGAGCCCTGGTCCTCTGTAGGTAGATGTGGTCTCACAGTGACCCTGGTCTGGCTGAGCCCTGGTCCTCCACACCCAGCAGGAACTGGTTTTGCAGCAGCCAGCTGATGAATCAGGGCCCTGCAGGGAGAGGAGCCTTTAAAACCAGCAGAGCCTGAGAGATCGGATCAGTCTAAACCACCAAAACACACACATCCAACTACACACATCACACTACACACTGCCACAGCACAGGGAATCCTGCTCTCTGATTGGCCGGCAGCCTCAGCTCAGGTGTTTTTTCTGGAATATTTAATTTTTTATTTTTCAGATTTTCCGAGTGTGAGTGTATTTCTACTGAAACTACATTACCCAGAAGCCCCGGCTGCTGTTGGTCACTGACTTCATCTGAAGCTGGACTACCAATCAGAGAAGAGCAATCAACTGAAATCAGCTGCCCCTGCGGAATTTGATGCCACTGAGAGAGAGAGAGAGAGAAAAACAGCTGAAAGTTCCCCTCGAACAGAAAGCATTTTTGTCCAAACCGTAGCTCCTATCATTGAACAGACTTCACTTTGAGCGTCCTGAGTTCTTCCTGAACGTCTACATATGTGTTATGATGTTCTCTCCTTTTTACCATGGCGGTCTATGAGGCTGTGGGTGCGTGTTAGTGGATCATCTGTGCATCCTACGCCCAGACTATAACTCTGACAGCTTTAGCAGGCCAATGTGAGCTAGAAGACCAATTTTCCTACGTTTCTATGTATAAATTATTTCTGTAGAGTGGCATCTGCCGCCTCGAGCGCAGTTTCCAAATTTATTTTTTGACAAATTTTTCTCTCCCTCTGCACTTCTAATGATGATGCCATCCACTGTAGCCTCTCCATAGGGTAACATGTGGGGGGTTTTTTTGGGCGTGTTTTTGCCGAATAATTTGAAAACCCTTTGCCTAATCCCTTAGAAACGTCATAGCACACTTGTCATGGCCAAGCCGGTCGATTTGATAGCTTTTTAGTGTATGTGAAACCAAAACTCTGGGAGGAGTAGTCCACTGAAAAAAAACATGGAAGAAACGGAAGAAGAATAGGAAGAAGCCTGGTGAATAACATATTGTGTCTCTGACAAGCACACTGAATTAGATTGAATAGTTGCATAAACTGTGTCTGTGTGTGAGTCAGCGTGCTCTCTCTGGACTCTGCTGCTGTCTGACGTGTTGATCAGGTTTATCTGCCTCACTAACAATCATCTTTGTGTTTAATCCTGCAGCTTCATGTCTGCTTTGTTTTCATTGTTCAGCTGAACACCACGTACACATCAGCTCAGAGTCAGTCAGCTGAATCTGACTTCTGACCTCTGACCTCACTGTGAGTGATCTCACAGATTACATTTATACATCTGTGTTTGTGTTCAATCAGAGCTAAATAGAATAAATCTTGTGTTTTACCCGAGGACTGTGGTCTGTGGAGATAATCAGGTTGTTACTCAGCAGAAAGAGTGTGGGGCTCTTTACTCTCCCTGGGGAGCCTGCACCCTCCTCTCCCTCTTTAACCCCCTCAGAGCTGCAGCCTCCTCACTGTCCACTGTTATTTTCTGTGTTGATTGGTGTCATCTGATTGGCTGCATTAACCATCTGAACCACCATTGAAACATATTTTCTTTAAAGAATCGCCAAAAAAACTCCTTTTATCGTAGCTTAACAGTCCTTGAACGGATCATCTGTTACAAACGTTTACTTTGGAAGGCTGAGCTCATTTTATGCGCTTTTCATTTTTTATGGGTTAATAGTTTTGGTGTGTTCATGAATTTCGTCCAGATTGTGTATTTTTAACTGCTCTTGTTATTTCCAACTCAGCTCCTGCAGTAAGACTAAAATACACTGGACAAACAATAGTTACTCTTCAGGTTGAGACACTGAAACACATTCAAAATGCTGTTTCTGATCTCACTTACATTAAATCGTAATACATTATAATAAATCATAAAACATTCATTTTATTAAATCTGGGAGTCAATCTGGGCTTTGGCCTTGAAATTGATCTTTTTTACTACTTTCCACCAGATTGACTCATTTTGACCAGGCTCAGCATATAGAGAAAAAACATGACATTTATACACACAATCCACACAGACAAGCTAGCCTGGGTATACCCATACTGCCTTGCACACTCGATTTAATTTCGAACTGCAAAAGGGTCTGGAAACTACGGCCGTTTCTTAGGCCTGTTTTAGGGATCCAATCACAGAACGGGCAGGGACGGCAAGATGATGACATACTACTCGACAGATGGAAGCTTGTAGTTTTGTAGTTTTCTTATGGATCCAACATGGCTGCAGCAGACGCGAAACTCTCTTTGGATCTAGCTGTAGACGGCGTTTTTAAATAGTTTAGATCAAAAGTTTATTTTAAAAGAAGAACAACGTTTGACTTTACACTCCTGTTTCACCACGAAAAAGGATGTTTTAGCCTTGCTTCTGACAGGATTTGGCAAAAGCCTAATCTACCAACTAGCCCCGCTACTGCTCACTGCTGTAATGCTGGTGATCTCGCTACGAGCCGGGGGACAGCGGAGCCGCCAGAGACCCGCAGCAGCTCGTCTATTGGCCATAAAATCAGTGGATGAGTGTGGTTGGCGTAAAAATAAATAATCTTGCAGAAAGCGAGAACTGGAGAAGCAAAGCAGCAAGCAACACCTACTGATAGAAGAGAATACAGTGTTAATGTGAAAAACTGAAAAACAAGACATTGTATACATTGAAACTTACCTACTTTTCTCTCTCTCTCTCTCTCTCTCTCTCTCTCTCTCTCTCTCTCTCTCTCTCTCTCTCTCTCTCTCTCTCTCTCTCTCTCTCTCTCTCTCTCTCTCTCTCTCTCTCTCTCTCTCTCTCTCTCTCTCTCTCTCTCTCTCTCTCTCTCTCTCTCTCTCTCTCTCTCTCTCTCTCTCTCTCTCTCTCTCTCTCTGCGCGCACACACCAACATTGCTGGTAGACTGTGAGCTGAAACTATAGAGCAGCCAGAGTCAGAATATTGCTGCAGAAAAACGTTGCAGAAGCAGAATTGAGCATTTTAGTCTCAAAGTAGAGGTGGGCTAGTCTGGCTATGTAAACATCAATTTCTGTCGCTCTACATACGTCATCTGGTATAACTGATACGATTGGCTAAGAGCTACCTACAGAGCTTATGATAGACATTCGTAGCGCCCAATAAGCGCTCTGGAGGATCGTAAACCACGCCTCCTCTACGGAGAAATTAATTACTGGTGTCCAGACTAATCTCATTTGTGATTAGTCTGGTGTTAGCCAGGCTACAGACAAGCATGAACTGCTTCAAATAAATAAAACATGGGTCATCTGAATCACATCAAAGATGAGACATGACAAACTCAGAACAAAAAGAGTATTAACACAGCTGACTGCAACAGGTCTATAAACATGGTGCATCATGACACAAACCTGGCATATAAAGAGTTAAAATATTCAAAAATCTATTATTAGGTAAGATGTAGAGGGAAAAAATTAGTCTAATGAAAGTAGAATATCATAATGTATGTATATTTTTGTATGTATGCATTTTTTTTTTATAGTTTTGCTTTTGAAGTGAGCATTTTATGCACTAAGCAGTAAAAGTGAGTATTTGACACTGCACAAAAAATAATAATGCAACCAAGTCAGTGTGCCTGCTAATCATTGACAAGTTCCAGACTGCAATAATTCAATAGCAAATTTACATTTACTTTGCATGTAGTATATTGAAAATAATTCATATTTTCTTTTTTTTCATGTAAAAAGTGTTTATTAATTTTAAGGTCAGATGTAGGGAAAAATCAGTCCAATGAAAGTAGAATATAATAATGTATAATATTTTTTTATAGCTTGCTTTTGAAGAGCACATTTTATGCGCTAAGCAGTACCAGTGTGCATAAAATGTGAACTGGCCCTGAGGGTTGACTATGTGATATTTATGTTTACACAGAGCAGAGAGGAGAGGCCAGGATTAATACTTATTTTCAGCCACAAACTGTAAAGATAGAAATAATCATTTCCATCATTTAAAAAAAGTCGCTGAATCTGAGCTTTAAATGTTGATATTTGATGAAAAAGTGTCCAACAATCAGCTGTCGGCATGAACCAGATGGTGTAAACATGAAGTTGTTTACATGCTGTTTACACAGAAAAGAGAGGAGAGGACAGACTGTCTGATTTTGTAGCACAACAGAATGAGTAGATATCAGATGAAAGCAGCCACAGTGACGTCAGCTGACTGAGCTCTTCTGTTGGTTTGTTCCTGGATTATTCAGCTGGTGAATATTTGTCCATGTTTGGTTTGGTTCTGTAACGTCTCTGGTTGTGATGGAGTGTTGTGGTCCCAGTCTGCTGCTGGTTCCATCAACCAGACTGATGTGGTCCATCCAGCTGTGTCCTCGTCAGAGCTCCAGTCTTCAGTTTGGCAGGTTATAGAAACGTACAGTTTTGGAAAAAATGATAAGACCACCTTGTTTTCTTTAATTTCTTGTTGATTTTAATGGCTGGTACAACTAAAGATACATTTGTTTGAAAAAATATAATGATAACAACAAAATATCTGGTAAGAGTTTAATTTAAGAGCTGATATCTAGACATTTTCCATGGTTTTACTGATAATGATTTTGGTTATTATCAATAAAATCATGGAAATGTCTAGATGTCAGCTCTTACACTAAACTATTTCAATTGTTATCATTATATTTGTCCAAACAAATGTACCTTTACTTGTACCAGCCATTAAAATCAACAATGAATTAAAGAAAATAATTGTCTGATATTTTTTTCCATGACTGTAGTTGTGGTCGTTTGACGAGTGGTGCTCTGTGTCTTTATGCTGACTCAGCGCTCTGTGGCTCATTTATTTCACTCCGTTATTTAAAGTGTGCATTAAATCTGGTGTCAGGATGTTTCCTGGTGGCTGAGGTGTTTAGTTTGGTGTTGAAGCAGGATGGAAGCAGACCCAGACGAATCGGTCTGATTCCATCTGAACAACTAATAATAATCATAAAACATGGAAACAAGGGCTCATTCATTTTCTGTATTTTTGGTGAAATTAGTGACTCTGGTGACTCTGTGTGTTCCTGTGTGAAGTGCTGGTGGCGGTGGAGTGAAGAGAGCTTGTGTGTGTGTTGGAGTCACCAGTGTGACCTCCTGCTGTCACCTGATCTCCTGCTGCTAATATTGGCCTCAGCAACACTTCTAACAGCCAGTTGTTGTGTATGAATGCTGTGGCTCTGAGTCACATCCAGAATATTCACACATCAACATTCAGCTGAAGGCTGCTGAGACCCACAGAAACAGACAGGCTCATGTGCATGTGTGTTTCGTGACCAGCTAGTCATAAATATATATTATTTTATCAGGGTTAGTGTAAGAGAATAATATCTGACCTTTTATCAATTATTTATTCATCCTGCAGTCGGCTGGTTTGATGTGAAAACGGAGCAGGAACATGGAAAACCTGCAGCGAATGATCTGCAGAGACCTGTTTGATTTTCTGCTCCAAACAGCAGAAACGATGCAGACGGAGCAGCTCTAGGCTGCACGCAGTGATAATGTAGCTGAGATGCTAATGTAGCTGAGAGGCTAATGCAGTGGTTCCCAAACTTTTTCAGCTGGCACCCACTTTTGTAGATAAAAAAATATCAAGAAGCCCCCCTGTAATTAATACAGAACCACAACTTCAGTATGTGACATGTTATTAAAAAATTGAAATAGGAACAAGTCACCTTTTGGAATGAACCATAAAAAGTCACACAGGACTCCTCTATGTCTTTTGACATGTCATGAATGCGCCTCGCAACAGTATTGTCTGACAGTGGAATAGCCTTTAGTTTGCTTGCTGTTGCTTCATCTATCATAGTTGGAACCATATCAATAGCGGAAGCTAGTATTAATTCCTACGCTATTTTGTGCGTCTTTTTACACTGAGCAACTCTGTACGCTACTTTGTAGGAGGCGAATTGAGGATTTGCAGGCACAGAAGCTGCTTTAGTTAAGCAACTCTGTTGTTCACGACAGTTGACTGTTTTTTTTGTCTGAGGAAATAAATGGGCTTGTCTTTGTGTTTGGGATGTGAACTCTCCAAGTGGCGTCATAACTCGTTTGGCTTCATACTGTCAGAAACTAATATTTTGAGACACACAACACACTGCGGTCTCTCTTCATTACCCATCGTTGTCCTGGTGAAGCTGAGGGCAAGATATGCCTCATCATATTTTCTTGCTTTTGAAAGCAAGAAAAAAGCATGTCACTGTGCTAATGTAAGTGACATGCTAATGTAGCTGGGATGCTAATGTAGCTGAGATGCTTATGTAGCTTGGATACTAACGCTACATGTTGGTGACAGAAGTGAAAGTGACTCTAGTCCAACAGCAGCAAGTTTTATATCACTCGAACCACTAAAAGTCCCTCTGAGGTTTACGCTCGTCCAGCAGCCTCTTACTCGCTCACCTTTCTCCTCTTATTTTCCTCTTTACAATGTCTGTAAACGTTACGGATCCTCCTGTGATCTCATGGCATCGGAGGATCCAGCTGCAAAGGTCCACATGATCAGTTTTTATACATGTTGCTGCAGATGTTTTGATGAAACTGTGCTTGGTGTGAAACAACTTCTCAGCTTCTGTGTGAATGTAAAACTTAAAGAGCTGCAGCTCATTAACACTGTGAATAAATCACCCAGAGGCCAAAATAACCTGACAGACTGACAGCTAGAGTGTCACTTTTATTATTTGTCACATCTGCAACTTCTGATCTGAGAATATTTGCAAAAGAGCTAAAAACACTTAATATCTGAAGCTGCTGAACTCATTTACAATATGTTTATTGTTTTTTTGTAGCTAAAGAAATGTGTATGTATATGTATACATACACACACACACACACACACACATATATATATTTATATATATATATTTATATTTATATATTTGTGTGTGTTTATATATATATATATATATATATATATATATATATATATATATATTATGCCAGTCATATTATTGTGATCCTCAACCAGACTTGGGCTATACGGTGGTGTAGTGGTTAGCACACTCACCTCAGAGCAAGAGGGACGCTGGTTTGCCTCCCCTGTGAGGACTTTGCATGTTCTCCCCGTGTCTAGCGTGGGCTCTCACCGGGTACTCCGGCTTCCTCCAACAGTAGAATAAATAAGAGTAGGGAATGAGAGAGTATCTATATGTCAGCCCTGAAGCTCTGTTAGATCCTGCAGCACCATTGAGACAGAAGTCGACTCTGTAAAACTGGTTTTAGTTAAAAGTGATGAGATAGTGACACAGATTTGAATAGATTTGCAGTGAAACATGAGGCAACATGAAATCAGTCTGCTTTAGATGAGCTTTAACTGTCCTCAGTGAAAGAAAGAAGAGAGGGAGGATAAAATAGAAATAAACACAAGTGCTGCAGTCAGCGTTTAAATGTGTGTCATCACACTGACACACACACACATAGCAGGCTGGTGCCAGACGACGTGTGACGCCTGATATTTTTACCTGACCGGTCTCTGGACCAGTGGATCCAGTTACACACGGGTAAACCAGGCCGCACCTCCAGGGCACCAGGGCACGCCTCTAGGGCAGCCAGGCCACGCCCACGAGAAACATTGAACACAATGAGAGAAGCAACACGTGGTGGTTTCTAGTCCTGGTCCTGGTCCTGGTCCTGGTCTGTGAAGCTGGTGGGTGTGTGTCTCCCAGCAGTTGGATAGAGACGGAGGATGTTTGGACTGAGTGTGTGTGTTTGTGTAAACGTCAGTCAGTGGTTTTGGGTCTGGATCAGAGAGAGGAGGAAAATAACTGTTTTACTGCCTCTCTTCTGCTTACTGACATAATATCTCTAAAAAAGATCCATGACACCAGCAGAGTGTTTCTCATCGCACACACACACACACACACACACACACACACTGCTCTGCACCTGTGATCTTAACTCCATAAAGTCTGACTCCGTCTCTCTGGTCCTCTTCCTCTCAGGACTCTGAGTCTCTGGACCGCTGCATCCAGTCCACTCTGTCGGCGCTCTACCCGCCCTTCCAGGCCACGTCCCCGACGGTCCTGGTCCAGGTCCTCAGCGTGGTGGAACGCTGCTACCGAGGAGACGGCCTCCGCTACCTGTTCCACTTCCTGCTGCCAGCAAAGACTCTCCTAGCAGAACTGCAGCACCATGCCTGTGTGAGTACCCCGACCGGTCTGACTCCGGTCTGATCCAGTCTGACTCCGACCTGACTCCGACCTGACTCCGGTCTGATCCGGTCTCAGTGGTCTCGTAGATTCCTGATCAGCTCCTCAGTGAGTCAGCAGTCAGAAATTAACAGACTCTGATGACTCAGCCTGTCTCTCTGTCTGCTGCTGCCGCTTCATGGCTTTCTAGTACGTCATGTTTGGTTCAGGTGACTCGTTACTCACCTGGCTGCTGCTGGGCATGGCCCCGCCCACAGCCGTCAGTTACACAGCAGGAGAATCAGAGTCTGTTTGTGGCTGTTAATGTCCAGGAACATGAACTGCTGCTGAGTTTAAACTGAGTTCTACCAAACCATGACCTCGGCGGTCAGTCTACGCTTCATACAAATTAATGTCATCACTTCAGTTCCAGCTTCCACGCCGCTTTCAGGCTCAACTCTCAGTCTGTCAGCAACAAAATGACCTTAAAGAGATTTAAACAGTGTGAAGAGACAAACATAAATAATTTAAATTTATTAATATCTCCCCTTTTCTCCTCCTCCTCCTCTCCCTCCTCCTCTCTCTCTCCCTCTTCCTCTCCCTCCTCCTGCTCCTCCTCCTCCTTCTCCTCTTTCTCTCCTCCTCCTCCTCCTCCTCCCCGTCCTCTTGCTCCTCCTCCCTCTCTGTCTCTTCTCCTCCTCCTCCTCCTCCCCGTCCTCTTGCTCCTCCTCCGTCTCTCTCTCTTCTCCTCCTCCTCCTCCTCCCCCGTCCTCCTGCTCCTCCTCCTCTCTCTCCTCCTCCTCAGCTGCAGTACTGTGGTCTATTGTTCCGTCATGAGGGCTGGCCTCTGTGTGTCCATGAGAAGATAGTGGTTCAGCTCTGTCCTCTGGACCAGCGTCTCCTTCGTTCAGGAGACTTCTACCTGCTGGTTTCTCCTCCTGCTGCTGCTCCTCCTCCCCGAGCGCACGGCGGCTCCTGCAGGAGCACTGCAGCCTCCTCCTCCTCCCCCTCGCCTGCTCCTGTGCAGCAGGAGGTGCAGCAGATAGCCCTGCAGTCTGTCTTCAGCATGGCCTGGCTGGACTCGGTCAACAGGGAGAGGGAGCAGCGAGGAGCGCCCCGGCTGCAGCGCCTCCTCCTCTCTGCCCACGGAGATGTCTTCAGGGTCCCCTGGGAGGACCTGGTCTACCCGCAGTTCATCAGCCGACCCCGCGCCTCCCTCAAGGAGGAGGAGCTGTCCGTTAAGGACGTAGAAAGTGACTCCTCTGCACAGGAGGTGAAGCTCCTTCCCTCAGCGGCGAGCAGCGAGGGCGAGGAGTCGGAGGGCGAGTACGTGGAGCTGACGGAGCTGCCTCGCTTCTCCCCACAGAAAGGATCCTTAACCCAGTCCATCAGCCTGCAGCACCGGGCCCGGACCAGCACACACACACCCCATAACACACCCCACAACACACACATACCCTCTGCTGCTGCACACACACCTCAGCCTGCTCTCACACACTGCTCCCCCTGTGTGGAGGTCAGCTCCAGGCTCAGAGAGGTAAAGCTGGACCAGGACTCCTGTGGACCCCTCATCCTCACCCCCATCTCCCCCACCTCCTCCTCGGCTCGTCCCTTAGTCTTGGGGACCTCCAGCCTGACGTCACAGGAGCAAACAGGAGGTACTGATACAGGCAGGAGTCTGGAGCTAAACACTGAACACAGAGAGGAGGAGCAGGAGGAGCGAGGGAGAGAGCGGGAGACAGGAGGAGAGAGGGAGGAGCTGATAGAGGGGCAGGGAGTGGTTGTTGAAGGTGAAGAGGCAGAAGGCGAGCTGGAGGACTCTGAGCGTAGGAAGAATGAAGAGTTACTGAGTGAAGGTGAAAAGACAGAGGAGGAGTCTGAGGAGGAGGAGGAAGACAACGAGTTAGAGGAGGTGGAGGTAGAGGAAGAGGTGCAGGAGGTTATTATTGTGCAGCAGAGTCTAGAAAGAAGGGAGGAGGAAGTGATGAAACAAGATGAGAGAGGAGAGGAAGAGAGAGGAGGTGAACGAACATACAGAGATGACTGTTATTCTGAAAACACACTACAAGCGGACCGTGAGGACTCTTATTCTGAAATCACACTCCAAACACAATCTGAGGATTCTTATTCTGAAAACACACAACAAACACACTCTGAGAGCTCTTATTCTGAAAACACACTCCAAACGCACCCTGAGAACCCTTATTTAGAAAACAACATACAACAAACACATGCTAAGGACTCTTATTCTGAAAACAGTACGCTACAAACCCACTTTAAAGAGTCCAACACACAACACAAACACTCTGAGGACTCTTATTTTGAAAAAACAATCCAAACAGACTCTGAGGACTCTTATTCTGGAAGAACACTCCAAACACACCCTGAAGACTCTTATTCTGAAAACAATTCACTCCAAACACACTCTGAGAGCTCTTATTCTGAAAACACACTCCAAACACACCCTGAGAACCCCGATTTAGAAAACAACATACAACAAACAAACGCTAAGGACGCTTATTCTGAAAACAGTACACTACAAACACACTTTAAAGAGTCCAACACACAACACAAGCACTCTGAGGACTCTTATTTTGAAAACAACACACAGCAAACACACGCCAAGGACTCTTATTCTGAAAAAACACTCCAAACAGACTCTGAGGACTCTTATTCTGAAAAAACACTCCAAACACACCCTGAAGACTCTTATTCTGAAAACAGTACACTACAAACACACTTTGGAGAGTCCAACAAACAACACGAACACTCCAAGGACTCTTATTTTGAAAAAAATAAACACACATACACTGAAGAGTCCAACATGCTACAGACACTTGCTGAGGACTCTTATTCTGAAAAAGCACTCCAAACACACTCCAAGGACTCTTATTCTGAAAATCCACACAAAATGCAGTCTAATGACTCTTATTTTGAAAATGATAAACAACACAGTGAAGAGGCCAAGAAGCTTCAAACACTCTCTCAGGGCTCTTACTCTGAAAACAACACACTACAGAAATACTCTGAGGACTCTTATTCTGAAAACAATGAACAAACTCACTCTTATTTTGAAGACACACTTCAAACGCATTCTAAGGGCTCTTATTCTGAAAACAACACACCCTCTGATGACTCTTATTTTGAAACCAACGCACCCTCTGTGGAGTCCAACACAGCAGCGATGGATCTACACTCACTTTGTGCTGAAACTGACAAGTCTAAAGGAGAGGAGGAGCAAGAAGAGAAGAAGGAGGAGGAGGAGGAGGAGGAGAAGCACCACCATGAAGAAGAGGAGCCTGAAGAGGAGGAGTGCAGCTGTGAGGAGGTTGGTGGAGGAAGAACTGCAAATCTTCAGACTGAAGGTACAGAACCTGTTTCTCCTCCTCACTCTGTTTTCCTCCTGCTTTTCATCCCACAATCCTCCTGTCTGTCCATTATCACCTACTCCTCCTCCTCTGATTGGCTCAGTCAGTCCTCCTCCTCCCTTTTACCTCCCTCCTCAACATCCTCCTCTAACACACTCCTGTATGGTCGGGTTAGTCAGAGGACTGGTTAGTCAGATTACTGGTTAGTCAGAGGACTGGTTAGCCAGAGGATTAGTTAGTCAGGTAAATGGTTAGTCAGGTGACGGGTAAGTCAGAGGATGGGTTAGTCACATGACTAGTTAGTAGGAGGACTAAGTCAGATTACTGGTTAGTTAGAGGACAAGTTAGCCAGAGGACTAGTAAATCTGAGGACTAGCAAGTCAGAGGATGGGTTAGTCAGATTACTGGTTAGTCAGAGGACTAGTTAGCCAGGGGACTGGTTAGTCTGCAGACAGTTAGACAGAGGACGGTTTATTTACATTTATTTTAAAGATAACTAGAGATATTAAACAGGTCAGGAGATTTGACTAACACATTTAAACAACTCGTCTCATTATCAATGATCTGATAATCAATTATCAGTGACTGTGTGTGTGTGTGTGTGTGTGTGTGTGTGTGTGTGTGTCCTCAGGTCTCAGCCGTCCTCGTGTCGATCTGTCTCCTGGTCCCAGTCCATCAGAACCAGAACCACCAGCATCCTCTCCACAGCCAGGCCCAGTTCGGCCCTCCCAGTCCTCCCAGTCCAGCTTCTTCAGTGTGCTGCTGAGGTCTGGAACTGTGTGTCTGCCTGGTGAGTCTCGTCCTGCTGCCTTCAGTTCATAAACACAGTGATCAGTGACTGATAACCTGTCTGTCTGCCTGTCTCTCTGTCTGTCCGTCCGTCTGCCTGCCTGTCTGTCCGTCCGTCTGTCTCTCTGTCTGTCTGCCTGTCTCTCTACGTGTCTGTCTGTAGGTACCAGGGACCGTGGAGGTCGTCCTCTGCTGACCGTCTGCTCCTCCAGCTCCGTGTGGTCTGATCCAGACTGCGACAGCTCCGAGCTGCTGCGCCTCCTGCTCTACTACACCTCCACCCTCAGGTAGGCCCCGCCCCCCCACACCTGACCCAGGTTACTGCACTGTGTTCCTCCTCTGACATCACTTCCTGTGTGGAGCAGGAAGGAGGTGGCGGCGTTGGGGCTGACGGTGCTGGTGGACGCCCGTGGAGCTGCTCCGGTCCCGGCCCTGTTCTCCGCCCTGAGGTCCCTGCTGGTGAGATATTTATTAATAACGGTCTGAGGTTCCAGCCTTTTATTTTGACAGTTAAAACACTATAAAAATGTGACCTACCAGAATAAAAGCTTCAGAGACATGAATTTAAATGATGATCTGATCTGACAGCGAGCTGCTGTGAACTGCTGCAGCAGCTGATGGGGCAGTGTTGGTTCTCTGTCAGCTGATCATTTGAACATTTGATTGTGAAGCTGATGAATCAATTAAACTTTTCTCCATCAAAACAGATTTCTGTGGGCAGGCTGCAGCAGCACATGAAGCATTGGCTGCTTCTGATTTATATATCTAATGCAACACTTTTTTTTAATTAAATTTTTTAAGTATTTTTTTAACAAACAAACATGTAGTAGACAGGACCATGCAAAACAATAACAGGCTGGGAATAACAACACAAAAACAAAATCCAGATGGGTTCCAGGTAAATGTGACAGGTACAGTATGCAGTACAGAGTGAAATCGAATGGGATCTGCAAAAAAAAAAAAAAAACCTGAATGCTCTTGTCAGTATAGCAGAGATATTTACATTGATGTAGTCAATAAATGGTTTCCATATTGTTTCAAATGCATTAGTTTTGGATGGCAGAAGACAGGTGAGAAAGTCCAGAGGTATTTATTCCATTGTTGTCCTATGCCATCCCCCCACTGAGGGGTAATGCAACACATTAAACTGTATTTATATATGTGGTGCATGTCTTGCTGTGAGGTCGGTGAGCAGCAGGGGGCGACAGAAAGCTGAGAGACAAATTGTTTCTGTCTGTTCTGTTAAATATGTTGATCTGACCGGTTTCACAGAGAAACCCTCCAGACAGACAGACACAGGCCGACCTGCAGCTGGAGAGCTGTGACGGTTCAGTTTGAACATTAAACATTAAAACCATAAAGCTGCTCCTCCCTCAGACCCAACAGGTTCTTATTCACAGCTGAGATCAAACAGCTGATTAAAAGTTTATAAAGTAAATCTGTGTGTGTGTGTGTGTGTGTGTGTGTGTGTGTGTGTGTGTAGGATAACGTGCCAGGCTCCGTCCACAGTGTGTTTCTGCTCGTCAACAAGGATTCGTCTCTGCGTCCTGACAGAGCTGCAGCCAAAGAGGTAACACCTGACACACACACACCTGCTGACTGTCACCACATGCCACTGCTCATTGTGTGTGTGTGTGTGTGTGTGTATGTGTGTGTGCAGGTGGAGGTGCTGAGCTCTCTGAAGTCTCTTCAGAAACACGTGGAGCTCCGTCAGCTTCCTGCAGAGTTTGGAGGAAGTTTCAGCTTCAGTCAGAGCAGCTGGCTCTGCTTCAGATCAGTCAGTACACACACACACACACACACACACACACGTATCTGCACTGTAATTGGAGGCTCAGGTCAGGTGTGACAGGTAACAGGACGAATTTTCATGCTTCTGATGATGAATAACACTTTGTTCAATATGTGTGTTTATATTCTTTTTTGTGTTTCTGCAAAACAAAAATGTGATATGTTATAAATGTATTTATTCTATTAATTATTTTCATTGTGTGTGTCAGAGATTGGAGCAGCTGACCAATCAGTGTGAAGATGTCATCAAGCTGCTGCAGAAAACCATCAACATCCTGCAGAGCACACCTCTACCTGTTGCAGCACAGGTAACACACACACACACACACACCCCTACCTTGCTTCAGCACAGGTAACACACACACACACACACACACACACACACACACACACCCCTACCTTGCTTCAGCACAGGTAACACTAGGGATGGGTACCGAATTCGGTACTTTTATAGGTACCGACCGAATTCCGTCGGTACTACCGAGTACCGATTCATGAAAAATCAAACGGTACCATGTTTCGGTACTTAAATGGCTTTACCTTTAAACTGATCATTTATTTCAACCTGTTTTCATTTGACGTCTTTGATTAACAAGCGTGCTGACGATCGCACTATTTTTTATTTTTTTATTTACCTCCTCGTCTGGTCCTGTCTGCTCCTGTCTGCTCACTGCAGCCACTAGCTGTTGCCCTCTTCCAACCCGGCGCAGAGACAAACAGCCCGGCTCTTGGCCTGCTAGCCGCCAGCTACTATCTCTCCAATGTCGCTACCCGGGCTTGGCCTTCGTCTGCCTCCAGATTGGACCTTCCTTACTCCGTTTGCTCTCTCCATTCTTCTGTAGACCAGTCATTAACAGCTAGCAGCTAGCTGCTGCATCTCTGGTCCTCCGCTAATACTCCACTCTTGAACTCAGGAATATTACCTGACACTTTACTCCAAACTGCCTCGCTGAAATTAAATCCCTCGGACTCCTGCGTCATCCTCGATATGTGCACAGAGCTGCCCGACTCAACTTTGTTTATTCCAACCATGGCCACAATACTGTCTGACCGGTGCTGCGCCGCACAGCTACGACGTCATCACAACAAATCACACGTGTACTTGCAACTTTTTTTTTTTTTTTCTCCGCGCACTTGCCACCTGAGAGCGCTCCTCTGTGTTGACAGCATCATCCACCTCCCAACCTCTGTTCCGGCATCCTTTGATAACACTGCAACCTTCATGTTTCAAAATGCACATTCACTCAACAATAAAGCACTGCTCATCCTGGATGTTATATTGTTTTGATATAAATAAGTTATAAGTTGTTTTGATAGAAGTTTATATTTTGAGAAATAAATATGTTGAATTGAAAAATTTAGATTTTATTATTAAACAAATTAACATTTATTACCATATAAACAAACGCAAAAGTACCGAAAATTGGTACCGTTGAGTACCGATACCGATTCCCAGGTACCGGGTATCGGTACTGTATCGGTTCAAATGTGAAAGGTACCCATCCCTAGGTAACACACACACACACACACCCCTACCTTGCTTCAGCACAGGTAAAACACACACACACACACACACACACACACACACACACACACACACACCTCTACCTGCTGCAGCACAGGTAACACACATACACATACACACACACACACACACACAGTTTCTATCTCTGTTTCCCAGGATGCCAAGCAGCTGCTGTCCAGGTACCAGGCTGTGATGTGCAGCATCCTCACTGACAGCCGATTGGTGCAGCTGCAACAGGAGGGCGGGGCCTCGCTGTCGCGGCTCCGTAGGGAGGAAAGTGTGCGCGAGGAGCGGCGGGCGGCGGTGGAGATTGTGGCGTCTCTGTACGAGCAGGTGGACGAGCTGCTGCACCGCCTGGTGACACTTTCAAACCGCAGGACGCAGGAACTCACCTGCATCCTAGAGTTCAGCCAGCTGGAGGCGGGCTTCAATGAGGTCAGTCTGAGCACTCTCAGTACAACACCTGAACTGATACTACAAGCCCCACAATGTTAGCTGCCCCTGCAGGTCTGTACCAGAGTCCTGCTTGCTGCCCCTGCAGGTCTGTAGCAGAGTCCTGCTAGCTCCCCTTGCAGGTCTGTACCAGAGTTCTGTTAGCTCCCTCTGCAGGTCTGTACCAGAGCCCTGTTAGCTCCCTCTGCAGGTCTGTACCAGAGCCCTGTTAGCTCCCTCTGCAGGTCTGTACCAGAGTCCTGCTTGCTGCCCCTGCTGGTCTGTACCAGAGTCCTGCTCGCTGCCCCTGCAGGTCTGTACCAGAGTCCTGCTAGCTCCCCCTGCAGGTCTTTACCAGAGTCCTGTTAGCTCCCCCTGCAGGTCTGTACCAGAGTCCTGTTAGCTCCCCCTGCAGATCTATACCAGAGTCCTGTTAGCTGCCCCTGCAGGTCTGTACCAGATACTTTGAGTCAGTGTTAATTTTCCTAGACCTCAGGTGGACTCTTCTGACCCTGTAGACTGTAGCTGACAAACTACAAATGTTCCAAAAATCCCCTCAAAAAGTTGAGATGTTGCCTATAACATAAATGAAACAGAATGTGATAATTTGACAATCCTTTGTACAGTTTTTAGTTTAATATTAGTCACAAAGACGAAATCTTTCACATTTAAATTGATAAACTTTGTTATTGTAAATATAAACTGTGAATCATTCTGTTTTTATCCATGTTTCACAGCATCACAACTTCTCTACTATCACAGGTTTATGCTTCTACTATCAAAATCTAACTAAATGGCACACACACACACAGCCTGCAGCAGAGGAATGAACTGGCAGAAAACAATGTCTCCGCTGACTTTTCACTCATTCTGTGTGTCTGTGTGCGTGCGTGCGTGCATGTTCAGGTGCGTGTGTGGCTGCAGGAGGTGGGGGAGGTCCGTCTGAAGAGTCTGGAGGAAGCTGAAGATTCTCTGGAGCTCCTCAACAAAAAACAACAACAGTTCAAAGAGTTCCACACCACAGCATACGTAAGAGACACACACACGCACACACACACCCTGACTCCTCCTCTCCTCCTGACTGTCCCTGACTCCTCCTGACTATCCCTGACTCCTCCTGACCCCTGACTCCTCTTCTCCTGCAGGAGGTGTGTCGTCGTGGTGAGGAGCTCCTGGAGGAGGTGCAGCGTTGGGGGGACGTGTTGTCAGCTGACCTGCAGGTGATCCAGGTCAGAGTTCACTCGTTCTGGTCTCAACTGCAGGACTTCTCCCAGCGGGTCAGAACCACTGGAACCAACATCCAGAACGCCCTCAACCTCTACAGCTTCCTAGACCAGGTACTGTCTTGGTCCTGGTCCTGTTTCCAGACAGGACCCAAGGATCTCATGATTCTCCTATTTAGCTACATCTCCTCCTGCTCTCTCTCCTCTCTCTCTCTCTCTCTCTCTCTCTCTCTCTCTCTCTCTCTCTCTCTCTCTCTCTCTCTCTCTCTCTCTCTCTCCTCCTCTCTCACTCTCTGTCTCTCTCTCTCTCTCCTCCTCCTACTCTCTCTCCTCCTCCTCCCCCTGCAGTGAAGCTGACAGCTTGTATTGAGGCCAGGAGGAGGAGGAGGAGGGAATATCAATATTGTTTAGTGTTCTGTGGCTGCTGAGGGGGTGATGGTCTTTGTCCACACGACCCCGTACTGTAGGAGGTGTGTGTGCGTGTGTGTTTCAGTCAGATCCACCATAATAACAGTAACGCGTAAAATGAGTGTTTTGTGAATGGTATCTGGTGTGTAGATGAACAGCTCCACCCTCACAACCACTTCTGATCAACAACAAGAACAACAACTACATACAACAAAAACAACACAGCACGACTACCACACTGCTCTACTGAGACACGTGTGTGTGTGTGTGTCTGTGTGTGTGTGTGTGTGTGTGTGTGTGTGTGTGTGTGTGTGTGCAGTCAAGTGACTGTAGTTTATTGTGAAGTTTCCACTCTGATACACTGACCGCCTCATATTGACCTGACACACACACACACACACACACACACACACACACACACACACACAGTAGGACTCTCTGCTGTCGTGGATTCTTCAGGACTTTTGTTCAAACATTAAACACACATGTGAAGCTTGTGTGTGTCTGTCTGTCTGTGTGCAGTCCAGGTATCACTCCAGTACCAAGTTTTCCCTCCTTCCTTTCACTCCTTTGAGAAAGTCTTTGTTGCCGTGGTGACCCCCCCACCCCCCTCCTGGGACCGCCCATCTGCCATTCAGTGTGTGAATGAGGCGGGGGTGTGTGTGTGTGTGTGTGTGTGTGTATGTGTGTGTGTGGTCGTTCTCTCTTCAGTCTGTCTGCAGATCTTCAACTGAACACATCGAGGTACGACACATTCACACATAAACACACACACTGTAGTTGTGTCGGGTTGTTGTGCAGCTTTAACACTGAAGAGTGTGTAGTTAGTGTGTGTGTGTGTGTGTTGAGTTATTCAGTTGTTTGTGAAGTTAGCGTCAGTTTGACTGCAGAGAGCTCCCTGCTTCTCTACATGGTTCTCTCTCTCGCTGTGTGTGAGTTTGTGTGTGTGTTGTAAGTGGGTGTTTGTGAGTGTGTGTTGTAAGTGAGCTTGTGTGTTTTTTATGAATCATGCAGCAGAGAGTGAGCAGGAGCTCGGTGAGCTAACAGACGTTAGCTTCTGCTCATGTGCTGCTGAGTGATTGTGTGTGTGTGTGTGTGTGTGTGTGTGTGTGTGCGTGAGTGATTGTGTGTGTGCGTGTGTATGTATTGGTTGTAACTCTTTTGAGACATGTTTGTGAGACACTTTGAGGTTTTGGTGATGTTTGATTTGATTTGAGCTGTGAATCCACAGACAGACTGACTGACTGACTGACTGACTGTGTTGATAATAGAGTCCTGAGCTGCTCAGTGGCATGTCTCCTCCTCTCAGACATTCTGACTCTCAGCTCATATGAAGTCTTCAGTGTTTGTGAAAGTTTGATGTGAAGCTTGTTGTGTTTCCAGCTGAGATTATCAACACGATGTTTATTAATGATGAAAACAAAGAGGGACGTTCTAAATTCATTCTGTTAGCTTCAGAAAGTGCTTGAGTTTGACTCTTGAAGCTGATCAATAATGATAATAAACCTTCTATTCAGTAAACATGAAAGAATGATGAGCTCTAACAGAACCCTGTTAGTTATGAATGAATGAGAGAAATCGCAGCAGAGACCTTCTTCACCTGGACTCACTTACACCACAGATACAGAGAGTGTTTGTGTGTGAGAACCTGTTTTCATTTAGCAGTAACATGAGGTCTGAGTGATCAGCTCTCAGTCTGTGTTCTCACCTGCAGTAGCTGCGTCTCCACATGCGTCTCCAGTGATTCCTTTTCCCGCCCTGTATGTAAATTAACACGTTCATCTTCTCCGTTGCTGTTTTTAACTGTCTATCGGCCAGTTGTGATACGAATCTTCCTCAGACTACAAAATAAAGTTATAGAAATGTCTGCATGGAGCCCAGCTGCTGACAGATTTTCCTCATCCTCCCTGAGAGTCCTGGACACATCCTGTTCTGTTATTTTCCTCTTTTCCTTTCTCAAAGCCCGGTTCAGTTTCTACCCGTACACGCCCGGTGTCTCATCTCTTTTTCTCACTCGTTCGCACACTTGCACGCCCCTGATTCACATATACCCATAAATAAATGTGATGGCATGAAACATTACAAGTGAGAAAAACGAAGAAGAGCGAAGAACATGACATGAAAACATTGTAATATTGGCTCTGAGGTAGGGCTGGGCGATATGGACCAAAAGACATATCCCGATATATTTAGGCTAAATATCAAAATACGATATATCACAATATTTTTATCGCAAAGTGAGAGCAAATGTTCAGTCAAAGTCAAATATGACATGTCACAAGTAGTTTTATTGAAACCGTTTATTTAAGTGAACATAAATACTGTATAAATACAGGAGTAACTTTTTTTAAATCAAAGCTCCATAAAGTGCACATTTAAATAAATAAAAAATATTAAATAAAATCATCAATCACCAATCATTTTCTGAAATAAATATATTTATAATGTAAAAGAATAACAAACATTACAAAATAACTAAATATGACAAACCCTAGTAACGGCAGCATTTATATATAAAGAAAGGGGAAAAAATTGAACTATATCGATATATGCGATATGGTCTAATTCCATATCACATTTAAAAATATATCGATATATATTTTATAATGATATATTTTTTATATTGATATATCGCCCAGCCCTAATGCATATATGGGCAGAATAAAATATCATCAAATCATCCGTGAGATTTAACTGTAAAGACGTCGAGGAGTTCAGTATTTTATGTTTTAGAGGTTAGTTTAACACTAATCTTCATATTTAAATGTGTTTTGTGTTTAAATAAGCTTTGGATCAAACTAAACTCAGTAATTCATTCATCATTAAAAACACACGGATCAGGCAGAAAAGAGAGAAAACTGAACTGAAGTTTGATTTTATTCAGCATTTATACACATCAGGAGATCACCTGTCCTTCTGTCTCACACTCTGGGGCCTACGTTTCCCACAATGCACCAGGATGTGATCAGTCGTTAGAGCCTCTGACTGATAAACACACACACACACACACACACACACACACACACAGAACATCATGCATGTTAATTGTGTTTGCCGACTGTTGTCATGGTGACTTGAATGACCAAAAGTGTGTGTGTTTGTGTGAGAACGGAGCGGCTGCAGTGATCAGGACACATCAGCCAGTTAGTCAGTTAGAGGAGCACTCAGCCGACACGCACACACACACAGCTGACCCAGTAGAACAGTAGGCCACTGGGTCAGCTGCGTGTGCGCGTGTGTGTGTGTGAGGCAGTCCATATGTTTCTTGCTGACTCAGTGACATTAATGAGATTATTAATAATGAATGTGACGCTGGATTCCTGTGATCTGATTGGACTCGCTCTGTGACATGTGGCTGTTTGTGTAGTTTGTGTGTGTGTCAGCAGGAGGCAGCAGAGCTCTGCAGGATTCTGTGTTTTAGTTTAATCCTTTACTGTGATTGGCTGTTAGTCTCTAGAGGGCATATTAACACAAGATTATAATTATAATGTTATAATATTTATATAACTATATCAGCTACTCGACCCATCTGAAAACACAGAAGTGTGTGTGTGTGTGTGTGTGCGCTGTTTTAGTGGTGAGGTAATGTGTGTGAGGAGGTCTCTCTTCTCTTTTATTTTTACCACACACACTCCTCCCCCTCCAGCCCTCAACAAAAAGGAGGTAGGCTCCTTTGTGGCGCCTTCACACACACACACGCGCACACACACATACACACACTTCTAAGCGTGCTGACCTCCCTCCCCACAGGCGTACGGCTGGGCTTTGGCGGGGATGCGTCAGCTCGCTGTGGTCACCATGGAGGATTGTTCGCTGCCCGACAGATGCCAGGCTGTGATTGGCTGCCTGGAGGAGTACCAGCGGCAGCACCCGCCCATCCCAGACGCCCGCTTCCAGGAGATGAAGGTGGCGGCGGGAGAGCTGCGGGGCGAGCGTGGCCTCCGCCAGTGGAGCTTCGCCTGGTCCAAGTGTCAGGAGACCCGGAGGATGCTGGACCGGAAGATGGAGGCAGCGCTCCGGACGCGGGACTCCACCCACAGGCAGCGCTCTGACTCCGCCCTCAGCAGGAGCTCCGCCTCTTCCAGGAGGACGCTGTCTGGGCTGTGGGGGGGCCACAACGAGGAGGACAGCCCTTCCTCCACGCCGCTCCTGCGCCGCCTGTTCCGCAGCGCCTCCTCGGAGGAGTCAGCTGACCCGCCCTGCCTCGACTCCTCACCCCTCTGCTCCTCCTCCCCCCTCTCCTCCCTCTCCTCCTCCTGCAGGAGGCAGCAGCTCAGAAAGACACAGAGCTTCGACAGCCCGCCCCCCCCGGAGGCGGCACGGTACGGCGGTCCTCGCGCTCTCAGTGAGCCGGCGCGGCGCGGTAACACGGGCGTGTTCATCCGCGGCCTGGAGGTCAGCAGCTCCCAGGCGTCAGACCACACGCTCTGCCCCAGGACGCCGGCACACAGCCGGGCCGGGCTATGCAGCCCTGGGACCCCCAGGACCTCCAGCAGCCCTGCAGAGCCCCGCCCCCGGGGGAGGTAACCTGCCAAAATAAAACTCACACATCTGTAATAATAATGAGAACAGAGTATTAACTGTACCAAAGCCACTGGTACTTTATTGAAGGTTTTCCATTTTTTCTGATTAAAAAAGAAAAGTATACACAAATATTTCTTTTCCAGAGATAAAATCAGACGTTTTCTTAAAGATAAAATGAACACGTTTTTTATATAATACTGTTAAATAAGCTTCACCACAGCGTAAAACATCACCAAGCTGCTCGTACCTGGAAGCATCACGAACTATAAACATCCAGATCTCCTCCAGGGGTTCAGCTTCTCTGCTCCCCCAGACTCCATTGAGAAAACCATCGTTTTAACAGCAGTGTTCTTGTGTTCTTCAGACCTGACAAAGCATCATATTCAACATCATGTTGGAGTTATTTCAGCAACCTTTAGATTGGTTTTGAAAAAGGTTTTGAAAAAGGTACAAAATACAATAAAAAAAACTGTGAAAACATCTTTAAAAACTGTAGAATAAAAACAAAAAAATCGACATCCTTTGATTTATAACTCTGCTGAACCAGACTCCATGTAGAAAACCATCGTTTTAACAGCAGTGTTCTTGTTCTTCAGACAAGACAAAGCATCAACTGTGACTGACTGTGTGATTGACTATCTCCACACATCATGTTGGAGTTATTTCAGCTCCTAGATCTGTTTATTCACAGTGTGTGTGTGTGTGTGTGTGTGTGTGTGTGTGTGTGTGTGTGTGTGTGTGTGTGTGTGTGTGTGTGTGTGTGTGTGTGTGTGTGTGTGTGTGTGTGTGTGTGTGTGTGTGTGTGTGTGTGTGTGTGTGTGTGTGTGTAGTAAGCTGCGTCATGTGGTGGAGGAGATGGTGACCACGGAGCGTGAGTACGTGCGCTCCCTGCGGTACGTCCTGCACCACTACGTCCCAGAGATGGAGCGGGCTGACCTGCCTCAGGACCTGCGGGGGAAACGTTCCGTCGTCTTCGGGAACCTGGAGAAGCTGCTCGACTTCCACAGCCAGTTCTTTCTCCGAGAGCTGGAGGCCTGCTGGAAGCACCCGCTGAGGGTCCCCCACTGCTTCCTCAGACATGTAGGACCACACACACACACACACACACAAACACACACAAAGACAGAAAGACACACTCACACACACACACACAAAGATACGCACACGTGTTGTAACGTTGTTGTTGTTGTTGTTATTGTCAGTAACGCTGATGTTGTTGTTATTGTCTGTAACGTTGTTTTTGTTGTTTTTGTTGACATTGTCAGTAATGTGGTTGTTATTGTAAGTAATTTTGTTATTGTTATTGTCAGTAGCAGTTGTTGTTATTGTCAGTAACTTTGTTGTTGTTATTGTCAATAACGTTGTTGTTGTCAGTCACGTTGTCAGTAACATTGTTGTTATTGTCAGTAACCTTCTTGTTGTCAGTAACGATCATCGTCGTCATTATCTCACTTTGACTTCATCATTAAGACTAAAATAGAACGTTACTTTATAATATGAAGTCTAAAATACACAAATCTTTGAATAGAGTTGTTAAACACTTTTAAATACACTCATAACAAAATCAAATTGAAAATGTTTATTCACTGAAAACAAAATATAGAAGCTGAAAGAAGACAACAACATTGCAGTTACTGCACTCTGGTTTTGGTTTTCTATTAGAACCTTTTACAACAAAACCAGAGGGCAGTAACTACGTTACCCTGATTTTTGAGCATAAAAAACAACATCAATACATGTAGAAATAAGTGTCATATCACTTACCTACCTATAACCCATTTGGCTGGTCAGTTACAAAACGTAAAACCATCGTTTTAACAGCAGTGTTCTTGTACTCTTCAGACCATTTATTATATTTGGCTGGCCAGTTACAAAACGTAAAAAAACTTTAAAGCAGTTTTTCTTAGTTTTACCCTTTGCGTATTTACTGCGGTTAGGCTTTGTAGGGCAGGACTGTGACCATCTACTGCAACTGACTAATGCGACCGGCTAATGAATGGCTAATGTGTCTGGCTAATTGGACCGGCTTTCTTAATTTTTTTTGTTCTGGGGTCATACGCCAGCGCGGGGGGTTGGGGGTAGGAGCATGCGTAGCACGTGTTGTCTTGTCTTACATGCCGGTTTTCCAATCGCATTATCTGGGAGTCTTAGTCGGAGTTCTCCAACTCCGATATCAGTCAGACAAACACGTTTACATGCACTTCAGTTGTCAAGTTATAGTCAGATTAAGGCAATAATTCGTTTTTTTCATGTGTCATGTAAACGTTCTGAGTAACTTTGTTGTTGTTGTTTTTATTGTCAGTAACATTGTTAATGCTGTTGTTAGTCACGTTGTTGTTGTTATTTTCAGTAACGTTGTTGTTGTTGTTGTTTTTATTGTCAGTAACATTGTTAATGCTGTTGTCAGTAACATTGTTGTTGTTATTGTCAGTAATGTTGTTGTTGTTGTTGTTGTTGTCAGTAATGTTGTTGTTGTTATTGTCAGTAACGTTGTTGTTGTTGTTGTTATTGTTGTGTTCTTGCAGCAGGAGCAGTTCAGTCTGTACGCGCTCTACAGTAAGAATAAACCAAAGTCTGACGCTCTGCTGGCCAACCACGGGAACTCCTTCTTCAGGGTGAGAACATGACCTTTGACCTGTGATGACCAGCTGTGCCCACATTTTTTAGCTCCTCTCTCTCTGACCCCGCCCCTCTCTCTTTAACCCCACCCCTCTCAGAGGAAGCAGGCAGAGCTGGGGGATAAGATGGACCTGTCGTCATACCTTCTGAAGCCGGTTCAGAGGATGAGTAAGTACGCTTTGCTGCTGTCTGACCTCATCAAGGAGGTGGGCGGGGCTCAGGAGGCGGAGCTTAACGCGCTGCACGAGGCCACCAACATGGTCAAGTTCCAGCTGCGCCACGGCAACGACCTGCTGGCCATGGATGCCATCAGAGACTGTGACGTGAGTTTATTCATTCACATTTATTATTATTATTATTGTTATTAATGTTATTATTAATAACATTATTGTTATCATTATTATTATTATTATTATCATTATTATTATGAAACAATGAGACTGATAACAGCTAACAGCTTCATCCTGGCTGGCTGGCTCTCTCTCTACCTGTCTGTCTGGCTGGCTGTCTCTCTCTGTGCCTGTCTATCTCTCTGCCTGCATGTCTCTCTGCAGGTGAACCTGAAGGAACAGGGTCAGCTGATCCGTCAGGATGAGTTCACGGTCTGGTCCGGCAGGAGGAAATGTCAGCGTCACATCTTCCTGTTTGAGGAGCTCGTTCTCTTCAGCAAACCCAGAAAGATGGAGGGAGGACTGGACGTGTTCATCTACAAACACTCCTTCAAGGTAACATGGAGGAGGAGGAGCAGAGGAGGAGCAGGGAGAGGAGTAACAGATAGCGGATTAACAGACAGAGGAGTAACAGACAGAGGAGTAACAGACAGAGGAGTAACAGACGGAGGAGTAACAGAAGGAGGAGTAACAGAAGGAGGAGTAACAGATAGAGGAGTAACAGACAGAGGAGTAACAGACAGAGGAGTAACAGAAGGAGGAGTAACAGATAGAGGAGTAACAGACAGAGGAGTAACAAGAGGAGTAACAGTTTGTGTCCTCAGACTGCAGATGTGGGACTGACGGAGTCTGCAGGAGATGATGGTCTGAGGTTTGAGATCTGGTTCAGAAGGAGGACGTCTAAGAACCAGACCTTCATCCTTCAGGCCGCCACGGCGGACGCCAAACACGCCTGGACCACCGCCATCGCACGCATCCTGTGGACGCAGGCCACCAGGAACAAAGGTACACACCGTCACCTTCATCACCTCAATCATCATCATCATCATCTTAATCATGTTCTGTGTGTGTGTGTGTGTGTGTGTGTGTGTGTGTAGAGATGCGTCTGAAGGAGATGGTGTCTATGGGGGTTGGTAACAAACCATTCCTGGACATCCAGCCAAGCGACGCCGCCATCAGCGACCGCGCTGTTCATTACATCATGAAGAGCAGAGGTGAGACTTCACAATAAAAGCATGCTGCATTCAACTGAACTAAATTCAACTAAAGAGTCCAAACTGAACCCTCAGTTACTGGACTGAAGAATCAGTTCATGGTTAATGGTGTGAGTGTGTGTGTGTGTGTCCAGGTGCCAGAACGAGAGCTTCCATCGCCGTCTCCGTCTTCGATCACTCCAACCCTTTTAAACGAGGAGTGGTGACCTCTGACTCCTCAGCATCAGGACCCTCCTCCTCCTCATCCTGCAGCCTGCTGGGCCCACTCAACCTGCACATGTACAGGTACCACACACACACACACACACACACACACACAAACAAACACTTGTCTACTTCTGAATAGGGGATTGTTTTATTCTTTTAACTGCCGAGACCTCAAGCACTTGAGACGGCTGTCAGCATCACTGTAGGAGGTTTCACCATAGACGGTATATGGGTCAGACTGCCTGTTAGAGCTAATGCTAGCTAACGTTACTGAAGAGAACAAAACACTCTGCGGCCAGTCAGCCTCACCTTGTTTTCCTGGTGCTTGTATTTACCAAACATTAAGGTAAGAACGTGTTAGACCCGCCTTCGGAAAAAAAAGCAATGTAGCTTTCAAAATAAGAGCACGTAGATGTGTTAGAAGAGTCCACCACATAATTTACCAAAGACTGTCAAAATAAGATGCCTTCAAGTCAAGTCAAAGTTTATTTATAGAACACATTTAAAAACAACCTCAGTTGACCAAAGTGCTGTACAGTTATTAAAATACACTAAAAATCATACAGAAATATAGTAATAAATAAAAAACAATGAAAACAATAAAATAGTAATAAAAACTCAATCTAAAAAAAGAATCTCTATCTTGGAAGGGTAAGTAAGTAAGTAAAGTTTATTTATATATGCGGTATATTTATATATGTTATTTATATATTTTCACAGATAAAATCACAAAGTGCTTTACAGAAGATAAAGATAACATAGGAACAAAATAACATAGGGGAACAGAAGACAATTAAAACATAATTAAAACACAGTTAAAACACAATTAAAACACAATGAAACATAAAATTACAACAGTACAATAATATGTACGGTGCATGGTGGTCATCTAAATGTCTGTCTAAAAAGATAACTGGTCTTAAGGTGATTTTTTAAAGAGTCCACAGAAATAGCAGACCGTAGGGGGAGAGGCGGAGAGCTCCAAAGTTTGGGTGGCACATATTCAAATGATGGATCACCACAGTTTCAGATCAATGTTGTGTTGGTATTAAAACATTTTGTGAAGGTATAATAAAAGGTATGAAATTAATTTTGAGTATTTGTGTATAAGCCCTGACCCGTCTCTCTCCTACAGTCAGAACGTCTCCTCGTCTCCGGCGGCTGACGGCTCCTTCATCACCTCCTGCATCGAGGAGGACGAGCAGGAACACGAGACCAGCAGCCAGCCCTCCATGAGTACGACACACACACACACACACACACACACACACACACACACACACACACACTCTCTGACCTGGTGATGTCTCACTGTGACCTGTCTGTCTGTCGCTCAGCCACAGAGAGCTCTGGTTCATCGTCTCGTTGTCTCTCTGGCTCTACGGGCTCTGACAGTGGCTGTGTCTCCGCCCACCTGCAGGAGGCGGGGCCAGAGGACCCCCACCCCCCTCGCCGCCCCACCCCCTCCTCACACACACACCTCAGCAGCCCGTACAGCTCACCTGTGAGTACACACACCCCTTCATGAGACAATCCTTCAGAACAAATTAAAACTGTTTAAACTGACACAAATCCAATAAATCAGAAAAGAACTGCTGATAAATAATTTAATGAATTAAAAATAAAAATAATCTGTCCCCTTGTCTGTCTCTCTGTGTCCTCAGACAGCAGCTGTGGTCATCAGTCCGGCCTCCATCGTGTGACCTCTGACCTCCGACTGATGAAGTGACTGTAAGTGACCTCATTGATCCTGAGACAATAACAGATCAGAAGATCCATACAGCTTTATTAAAGAACATTTTATATTATTATATGAACATATATATATATATATATCATACAGCTGATCCCACTGACACACATTGGCCCTCATTTATCAAACGAGCGTACGTCAGAAAGTGTGCGTAAAGTGGGCGTAAGATGATTTCTACGCAAGCCGTGAGCGGACGGTACGATCAGATCTCACGTCTGCTCTCAGCTCGTGTACGCAAATCTGAGTCAGCGTGAAGTCCACACGTCTGAGTCGGAGAATTGATCTTAGACTATAGTATCGATGCCTGGAGCTGATAAAACTCTGTGGTGTTTTGATTTTTAATAGTGACAAAGCAAAACATGTTTAAACTACATAATTTATCATTAAAACATAATCCAAAAATAAATAAACCCTGCGATCGTGAAATTCTTTAAACAGAATACCAGCCGAGGACATTAAATGTTGTTGTCTTCTGCTGTTTACTGTTATCCAGCTCCAACACCGGAGCGTCAGCGTCTCTTTTACCAGCGGTGCTGCCCGAATAGAAACATTTCCAATCAGCGCCGTCACACGCTCCTCTGACTAGGACATCATTATTAGAAAATGTAAAGAGGTGAATAATATCTCTCCATCATAATAATAGCAACATTCGGATATTATATAGATTATTAGGCTTTATATATCACCATGTAATTACTCAAACCTCGCCGGGAGTTTAATGGTCCGCTGCTCTGCTGACAGCACCACTGATTTCCTTCTTTTTCACTTTTTATGCTGTCAAACAAAACCAGTTTGTTGTGTTGCTGCTGTTGGACGTCAGCGTTTCACTTTCTGACTGAGAAATTCCTCTTCTTTTAGAATTAAAACTTACTTTAAAACATTGTTGCTGAAAACTTCTAAGTCCGTGCTCCAAATGTAAAATAATCACTGGACTTGTTTGAGTTTATAACTATAAGTACTTTTATTTCATAAACCTCCGTCGCTGCGTATTTCTGTAATATGTCTATATTGCCCCTATTGTTAATTGTAACGGTGCACTTTGCTAATAAAGCTGACTTTAGAGGGTGAAAAAAATCCTCCTTTTGGCGGAGAGCTCCAGCACCAATCAGGAGCATCTGATTTCACTTAATTGCTCTACTCTGATTGGTGGCCGGCACACAGACACACACACACATTGAAAGCTTGATCCATCACATACCTCAGCAGTGGTAGAGATAATAAGCTGTAAACTACTAGTCAATAATTTATGGCTGAGAGTCACGGGCCAGAGTCAACAAACTCAGAATGCCTTTAGAGGGGTGTCTCTGGTGGCTCACCTGGTAGGGTGCATCAAATCCGGCTCGGAGCCCTTTCCCACGTCTTCCCCTCTGTCTCCCCCTTTCACTCTGAATAGCTCTCTATCAATAAAAGCTATAAAATGAATAAAAAAATGTCTTTAAAAAGGTTCTAGTTATTATTATTTATAAAATATCTGTTGATTTATAAATCTGAAACTGACACCTGTCTCCTGTCTGTCTCTCCTGCAGGTCGTCCTGTCTGTCTCTCTGTAACTTGTTGATGTTTTGAAGCAGCTCAGATTAAAATAGTTTATTTATGTTCTGATGTTCATGAGTTAGTTTGTAAATAACGGTTAGTGATCAGCTGATCTGTACATGTGTGTAAATAAACGTAATTTCTTACTTCAATAAAGTTTGTTACAAACTCAAGTTTGTTTCTACGCTGTTCAATCAAGCTAGGCTAACACTTTTCCTCTGTTTCTAGTCTTTGTGCTAAGCTAGGCTAACCTTTCCCTCTGCTTCCAGTCTTTGTGCTAAGGTAGGCTAAGTTTCCCTCTGTTTCCAGTCTTTATGCTAAGCTAGGCTAACACTTTCCATCTGCTTCAAGTCTTTGTACTAAGCTAGGCTAACAGTTTCCCTCTGCTTCCAGTGGTTATGCTATGCTATTGTATGGTTTCCATCTGCTTCCAGTAGTTATGCTAAGCTAAGCTAAAAGTTTCAGTAGGAACGACTCAGTCAGCTGATAGAAAAGTTGTTTATTGTACAATCAGCTGACTCTGCGATGACATCACAGATCGGAGGTCAAAGGTCACTGCAGTGCTGTCAGTTATTGAAAATGAAACATGATTTTCACATTAAGCTCATCTTTTATTCTCCTGACAGGAAGTTAAATCTTTTCACACCAAATCATCTTTTCATTCTTAATATTTTAGTTTATTCAGTAGAAAATGTTCAAACATCCGGCGGTGCGACCTTCATCTGTTTACCTCTAGAAAACATTTATTAAAGACACGAAACAGGTTTCTGACTTGGTGTGAAGAGATCAATACATCTGATCATCTGATCAATATGTCCAATCATCTAATCAATACCTCGGATCAATAGTCTGATCATCTGATCCATACATCTGATCAATACGTCCGATCATCTAATCAATAAGGAACATTGAATGTGTTTTTGCATAGCGATGTTTTAGTTACAAAGTGCTGAAACATAAAAACATTTTAAGACATAAATCAAAACAAAGCAGAGCAACATCACAGTTCAACAATCAATGTTATTGACCAGCTGATTAGCTATAACATTAATATTAACTGCAGCTCAAATTATACAGAACTGATTTTAGATTTATTTTATGAATTCTGACAAGATTTTCAACTTGATTGACTGATTGATTGTTTCATCTCTTAATTCAGAAGTTAATCGAGAAGAATAAAAACAGAACATGAGTTAATAAACTCTGAATGTGTGAAACGCAATCAGCTGATCGGTCAACTTATTGATTATCAGTTTTGAAACAAAAAGTATAGATCAATAATAATATCAATAATAATACTGTGAGTCTGTAAACAACAGTCAAAACGAGTCAATTTGATTTCAAACTAAATAATAAAATAAATGAAGAATTCTGTTTCCTGTCTTCGGATTTATTGATGCAATTTAAAATGTTTTAAAACTTTCTCATCAGTAAATGGTAAATGGACCTGCACTTATATAGCGCTTTTCTAGTCGCTTCAGTGTTTTCTTCATTCAAAGAAATAAAGGAAACAGTTCATTTATTGAAACATAATTAATTTATAATAATTTTAATGTATCAATTTGTTAAATGAGCGTGAATAAACGTTATATTTTGTATATAAAAAAACAACAGTTCATTTGAATAAACCTTCAGATTCATACAAAAATAACAATTCAAACAAACATAAAAAATTCCTCTGAATGTTAAAAATAAAAGCTGTTCGCTGTTTTTCATGTTAAAACAACAAGATAAAATACAAAAATATAGAAAAGCATCAACAACACCTTCAGTTAATAAAAACACAAACAGAAGCACATAATAAACAAACACTGAGTTTTACAGGAGGCAGCGAACACCTCACGACTGATTCAGGAACCTTTGAAATGTTTAAAATATTCAGCTGAACTTTAGATCTAATAAATCGAATTAATCTTCTTCTTTCATTACAGAAACGTATTTAAATAATTTTTAAAACTTATTATGTAAATAAGCTGCTAAATTCAATAACAAACAGCTGATCAATAATCAGAATCAGTTCTGTTTCATTGATTGTTTGATGTCGACACACTTAAAACTGGTAATTAAGTTAATAATGAGTTATTAATGACAACAAACATTATAAATTACATTTATTATGTTTTCTTTTCAGGGTTCAAATTATTTTATGAAACAAATAATGTTTTCTCTGTTTAATGTGTCAGAAACAGAAATGATGATCATGAGATAATTAATATATAATTATTATTATTTCCTACATTTATCTTCAGTCTTTGGCTCAAAACTTCCCGTCTGTGTTTTAAATGAGAGGAAAAAAATCACGTCAGAGTGAGACATCGCTGCCACTTCATACCAGCTTTGGTAAAAAAAATGTAAATCATCTTCATCATCATCATCACCTTCATCACATGGTGTTTCTGTTAAAACATCTTCATCACGCTGCATAGTCATCTGCTGAAGGAGAAAGACACATCCTGCAGCGTGACAAAGTAAGAGGAGGAGCATCAGGAGGAGGAGTGTGAGCAGCTAGAGCAGTGAACACCTGAAGAAGCTCTTCTTGGAGCGAGCCTCTGTGATCTTCATCGCCCCTCCTCCTCCTCCTGGAGGGTTGTTGTCGTTCTGCAGGAAAGAAAAAAAACATTTAATTCATTTAAAATAAAATCACAAGAACATGTTACACCATAACTCGGCGTAGTAACTAACATTTTCAACTCGATACCGATACTCAGGAAAATATTTGATACTCGATACCATTTATATATATATATATATATATATATATATATATATATATATATATATATATATATATATATATATATATATATATATATATATATATATATATAAATATATATAAATATATATATATATATATATATATATAAATATATATAAATATATATATATATATATATATAAATATATATATATATATATATATAAATATATATATATATATATATATAAATATATATATATATATATAAATATATATATATATATATATATAAATATATAAATATATAAATATATATATAAATATATATATATAAATATATATATATAAATAAAAAAAAAAATATATATATATATATATATATATATATATAAATATAAATATAAATCTAAACCAGCGTCTGTTCTTTTTAAGAAAGCTGCAGAGTTTTAATGAAGACAGGACTATTTTATTGAGTCTGTACTTTCCTTTAATGTCATCTGTTGGTTTGGACATCTCAGTGTTAAAATCAAGAACAAATTGGATAAAGTGTTCAGGCTGTGCTGTAATATAACTGGTGTTTGCCTTAAAAACCTTCAGCAGTGACGTTTTTTTTGGACATCCCATAATATGATGTTTTTTTTGCAATTTCTGTCCAAATTATGGTCTAATACATATCAACATACACATTGACCAATTTGAAGCATTTTTAGGTATTTTGAAATTTGATAATTCTTGACGAAAATCCACATGCTATACTACGATTTCTTTTTTTTCTTTTTTTTGGACATCCCATAATATGGTGTTTTTTGTAATTTCTGTCCAAATTATGGTCAAATATGTAACAACAGACTATAATTGACCAATTTTAACCCTTTTTAAATTTGACCATTTTGACAAAAATCAATGTGCTATAGTATACTTTTTCTGGAGGTCATTTTTGAACATCCCATAATATGGTGTTTTTCTGCTATTTTTGGACAAACTACACTACCTCATGCATCAACAGATTATAATCAACCCATTTCTAACATTTTTAGGCATTTTAAAATTTCACCATTTTTGACAAAAATCGACATGCTTTACTATAACTTTTTGTTTTTGTTTTTGGACATCCCATAATTGGTGTTTTTCCTCTTTTTTTTTTTTTTACAAAATATACTACTACTTTTTGAAAAGACTATAATTGAACCATTAGCAGCCTTTTTAGGCATTTTAAAATTTCACCATTTTTGACAAAAATTGACATGCTATATAGTATGAATTTTTTCTGAGGTCATTTATGGACATCCCGTAATATGTTTTTTTTTTTGGACAAACTATACTACTACACGTATCAACAAGTTGACCATTTTTGACGAAAATCAACATACTATAGTATGATTTTTTTTTGAGGGGGTCATTTTTCGACATCCAATAATATGGTGTTTTTCTCATTTCTGTCCAAATTATGGTCTGATATATATCAACAGACTATAATTGACCGATTTGAAGCATTTTTAGCCATTTTTAAATTTGAGCATGTTTGACAAAAATCAACATGCTTTACTATGACTTTTTTGTTTTGTTTTTGGACATCCTATAATTGGTGTTTTTCCTCTATTTTCTGACAAAATATACAAGTACTTTATCAACGGACTATAATTGAACCATTAGAAGCATTTTTAGGATTATTTGCTATTTTTGGACAAACTATAGTACCAAATGTATGATCGGAGTATAATTAACCAATTTGAAGCATTTTTAGGCATTTTAAAATTTGACCATTTTTCACAAAAATAGACATATCCTGGATGAAGAGATTATTATATTTAAACAGCTGACATTTTCTGTGTGAAGTCACTTCATCTTTATGTTTGCCTCTCTTCTGGAATAAACTCACCATTTTCCGGTTCAGTCTGGTCATAATGTCTCTGCCGAGTGTGAAAAAGGCCTGCACAGGAAAATCAAACATCAAAATATTTTCTTATTTTCTCCAAAATACAAAACATAAAGTGACGAGTCATGAATAAAGCACTGAGTCGTGGCTCACCTCCTCCACGTTGATGCCTGACTTGGCGCTGGTTTCCAGGAACTTGATCCCGTAATCGATCGCCAGCTGAACAAGAAGACAAGAAGAAAACTTCAGTCAGATTCTTTAAACTCTTCTCTGAAATCACAAACTAATCTGAAGAAATCTGTTTGATTTAGAAGAACTTACACTAATATAATTATTATAATTATCATGACATGTATTCATCTTCTAATAATTTAAATATTTAAAGTTTCTTGTTCTATTTAATTTAAGTTAAATTAAATGTATTTTTATTATAATATAGATTGTGTTTCTTTTTATTCACATATATTAAATCCCTCTTGATATTTAAATAACATTATATACATTAGGTTTGTTACCTTCTCTCCTCGCTCTCTGGACACTTGTCTCTTGTCGTTCATGTCACATTTGTTTCCCAGAACCATTCGCTCCACGTCTGAGGAGGCGTGCTGCGAACAGAGTTACTGTTAGTCACATGACCCGTCACATGACCATCAATAAATTAATCATGTGACTTTATTTGGTGCTCTGATTGGCCACCAGGTGGCGGCAAGGTGACATCACGTTTCCTGTTTAATCATGTGATGATGTCAGAGGGGGCGTGGCCTACCTCCTCAATGTTGCGGATCCAGTTCCTGATGTTGTCGAAGGATTTCTCGGTGGTGATGTCATACACCAGCATGATGCCCTGCAACAGACAGGAAGTGATGTCAGACAGGAAGTGACATCATAAATTAGATGATAAATAATAAAGTTAAATGTTTATCTGATAAATCATATTTAAGCATAAACAAAGTTTATGTGAAGTAAATCTTAAGTCAGTTTCTGATATTTAAATCATGTCATCTTAGATGCAGCAGGGGGCGGGGCTTACCATAGCTCCTCTGTAATAGGCTGTCGTGATCGTCCTGAACCGCTCCTGTCCCGCCGTGTCCCTACAGAGACACCCAGTCAACCCCGTATTATAATGATAATAACACATAATTAACATTATCAACTCATTATTAACACATTAATAACATGTTATCATCATGTTAATCATAATAGCATGTTAACAGAATAACATGTTATTCACATGTTAATGACATGTTATTGTCACTACATTAACATGTTAATAACATGTAATTTTATAATTATTATTTTATTTCACATCACAACATTTTATTTATTATGTTATTAACATGATATTAACATGCTAACAAATGATCACAATATTACTATGATATTAACATGTGAACATGTTATTACAATGTTATTAACACATTCTTACAGTTATCATGTTATCATTTGTTATTAACACATTAATAACATGTCATGTTATTATGTTATCTGTTATTAACACAATAATAAGATGTTATCGTCATGTTATTTGTTATTATGTGTTATTAACATGTTATCTGTTATTAACATGTTAACATGTTATTAACGTTATTAACACGTTAGAGTGAAAGCAGCTGATTTATTGATCAGCGTGTTGATCGACGGACTCACCAGATCTGAAGTTTGATTTTCTTTCCGTCCAGTTCGATCGTTCGTATTTTAAAGTCGATTCCTGAAAAACAAAAAGAAGAAACAGCTGAAACACAGAAAAGTCTGCTGCAGGACAGCAACACCTACTCCACCTAGATGGAGATGAATCAGATTATTATTATTAGTATCATCATCATTATTATCATAATTATTATTATTATTAATAATATTATCATTATTATTAGTGATCAGAGCAGCATCCTGGAGGTTTTCAGCTGCCGTGGTTAACTCCACCCTCTTGGGGTGTGTGTTTATTTCTGGACCTGTCAGCTGACTGGGTGTGTCTCTGTGAGGAAGTCAGACACATTTCTAACGAAACGTTACTTCCTGAATCTGAAAAAAAATGTGTTTTCCACAAAGCTGCGGAAGCAAAGTCTGACAGTCTGATGGCTGCTTCCTGCTCAGAGGAAACAGAAGCTCACACCGACTCTCACAGCGTCGGTTTGATTCCCTGAACAGCTCGACCTGCCACAGAGTCCTCCAGCAACACACACACACACACACACACACACACACACACACACACACACACACACACACACACACACACACAAATCCTCCAAGTCATACTACAAAACAAAACTGCAACAATCATTGTCGTTATTAAACTGCAGAGATACAAAGCTGCAGAGATAAAGAGCTACAGAGATAAATAGATAGAAATCTCTAAACTTTGTGTTCTGTTGATGTTTTAAATCAATAATTATTTTAGTTAAGTATAAAAATGAATCTGAATGTTTTTGGTTCAGCTGATGAACTTTGAACAGGAAACTGATCACAAACAGCTGACTCGTTCTTTCTGCTTTTATTCTGTAATCAGGAAGTGAAACCAGGCGCCGCTGGTTGTTACGGAAACGTGCAGAGAGGTCAACGACCTCAGAAAGCCAACGGTCCCGCCTGAAACATGTCACTCTGACATTAAACTGATTAACAGGCTCATTCTGCTCCATTCTGCTCCTATAGACGAGTCTTTGTCTGTTTAAATACATTCACACACACACACACACACACACAGTCAGAGGTCAGCTGACTCTCATGGGATGCCGGTCGGCACGGCGACAGAGCGTCCTCTGTCCGTCCACAGCAGCAGAGGATTGTGGGAACTCATTTCACATTCATACAGCTGAACTGGGAGGAAACCACCTGATGACATCACTGATGAGACAGGTCTGAATGATCTCTGAGGCTTTTATTTTGTAGGAACTTTTTACGAACATGCTCTTTCGTTTTTACATGAAGAAAAAACGATTGACACAACAAAAACTGTTAGCTTAGCATCAACATAAAGGTCAGAGGTCACCATAATGTCTATAACTAGCTGCAACACAGACACAAACACACACACACAAACACACACACAGAGCAGTGTGCAGACAGAAGAAGACACTTCCTGTTTCCATCAGGAAGACAAAAGAGCGACACACACGCTGCTTCTCGCCGTCATGCACCGGAAACACACCACGTGTCTGTATGTTTCTGTGTGTGTGGGTGGGTGAGTGCGTGCATGTGTGTCTCTGTGCTGAAACAGAACCAACACTAAATTGTGATGTTTGTTTTATCCGACCGACCCGTACGGATCAATGAGGAGAAATACTGACAGAACATGTGATTCTGAATCAGGCTGCAACCTCCGGGTCTGAGCAGTGAGGCAGGAAGTTCCTTCAGCTGCATTCTACCAGAGACTCCAGCAGGCGGTGCTGACAGGTGCAGAAGCATTTGGGTCCATTCATTTCAATACAAAATGAGAAAACTTCTCACTTGATTTCTTCCCTCAGAATTTTTTTAGGACAACACTATGGTCTCAATCGCTAGTAAAAAATCTTCAAGACAATTTGATGTTATTAGCTCAAATAATGGCCCCATTTAGAAGAAAATAGAAAATAAAGAATCGTATGTTTTGGGGCGTGGCTACCTTGATTGACAGATGGCTAACAAGGCAAGCCGTCATCAGGAGAGTAGCAGAACAATGCGTATCCACGGCAACGTGTCAATAAAGTTAAATATATAAAAGGCCGTTTCGCGGTTTGGTCTCATAACTTTGACCCTTTCACTGTATTTTCACTTAATGTTTATTTGAACGTTTTCATTAAATGTCTTGTTCAGTGTTTGGTTGGACTAACAGACTCCAAGGAGTCGCTGGTCAATGTTCAGGTCAGTAAACAACATTTAACCTAACATCAGTTAATGCTAACATGAGTCAGTCAGGTTGAGGTGTAGAGGCTGTAGTCAGTGATCAGATCCCTCTCCTCCTCCACAGTCCAGATATGGTCTGCTCCCTGTATCGGAAACAAGATGGAGGCGAGTGTAACGCTGAACTCGATGCCTCAAACGGGCCACAAAGCAATTTATTATTATTATAAATTGGTTTGTGGCCCGTTTGTGTATTATTTATACAGTCTGGGGTCTGCAGTGTTATCATCAGTCTGAAACACACAACCTCATAAATATTATAAACACCAGGTTCAGTGATCAGTCTGCAGCTGACAGAGCTTTATAAATAATCTCACGTCCTTAAACTTCATCATCACTGACTAACAAAGAGACAGAGACGATCAGAGATCAGGAGACACTGAGAGATAAACGAGATAAATCGCAGAGGAGGAAATAATAAAAATATTACTGTGAGAAACAATAAGAGCACAGATTGTCTCAATATTAAAGACAAACTGTGACGCTGTTGCTCTATGAAAACTGTGACATAAGATAAACCCCGCCCCCAGGAGGAGCCAACTAAAGAACGTTCATAGGAATGAACAGAGCCCCGCCTCCAACACTGGATCAGTGCAATGACTAAAAAGTTTTACTGTTTAATGGAACAATTCTGACAATGTCGAAGTACGGCGATCGGAGCGTCACAGTGGGCGGCGGAGAACTTAATTTAATTTTCATGTTAGAAACTCAGTGGCTTCCTGTTAGCAACAACTTTAATTTTTCTTTCTTCCATTTTTTTTTTTTTACTTTTATATACTTTTTTTTTTTTAGATACTTTTTGTTTTACTGTCCATGTTGTTATGAACTTTAATTTGTTTTAATGAACTTTAATTGAAACACTGAATGGAGTTTGTAAACTCAAAGATATATTCTAGTTTCTATTTGTTGCTGATCAGAAAAAATGATCCGCACCGTTCAGTCAGCTGTGTCCCGTTCCACCTGTAGGAGGAGGAGTTTACCGGGTATTTACCGGGTATTACCGGACTCACCGATGGTGGAGATGAAGGTGGTGTTGAAGGCGTCCTCGCTGAACCGGAACAGCAGGCAGGTCTTCCCGACGCCGCTGTCCCCGATCAGCAGCAGCTTGAACAAATAGTCGTAGGTCTTCGCCATGTTCCGGTCCGGCGGACTGACGGACCCTCCGGGACTGTGACGGACCCTCCGGCCCGCTTTGAGTCTCGGTTCCGGGCTGTCGGAGGTTCGGTGCTGGTTCTACTGGGACAGACCGACAGGAAGCAGGAAACGGTCCGCAAAAAGCTACCGACAACACATCGCGAGACATCCAGGGCGAGCTTTTCACAATAAAACACTTCCCGCAGCGCAGGAAGACTAAATAAATAAATATGTACACATAAATAAATATAGGCCTTCCATGAATATACATAAGTTATACATTTAAATGAAAAATACAAAGAAATAAGCACATTTAGAATAAATATTTAAATCATTTTATACAAGAAAATATTCATTATGTGTTCATATGTTATTTATTAATCATTATTTCTTATATATTTTCTTTTTCTTTCTTTTAACATAAAATCACCAATAAATCAGTGTGAACTGATTTTATTTGTATTATTCCTACATGTTAAAAAGTATGTTTCAAAACTTCAAAAAATGTATTTATATTTTTCCAAATGTTTTATATATTTATATTAATATATAAGTTTAATGTATTTGTGATTCTATGTGTCATAATATTCTTTTTATAATTGATCCATTAATGTTGCAGCTGGACATTAATATTAATGACTTTATGCTCTGCTAATAATTCATCATCAGGGTGATTATATTTTGTATTAATAATGTTTTTAGAGTTAAATATTGAGTTGAATAGAATCAGCATGCGCTCTATCTAACAATAATAATTAAAAAATTTTTTTAAATAAACGACTAAATTCGTGAGCTTTTACTTTGCAGGGGACACCTCTGTGTTTCCGGTCTCTTGACAGCTTGACGCAGCCCGGAAACGAGGGGCGTGTCCACGTGACGTCACCACGAGGGAGCGGCGGTGAAAATATAAAAAATTAATAGTAATAATAATAATGATAATAATATACAGGTTAATTTTGACGGTAACAGGAAAGAAGGACTGTTTTTATTTTACCCACCACAATAAAATACAAAAAGAAAAATTGAAATGTTTTTATGAACTGATGAAACATTTTGAGTCATTTACTTTATTCTAAACGTATTTAACGGTTTGTGTGAAAATATTCATGTTTGTCTTTCCTAAAGTCAAATAAATTATTTGAAAAATGAACCAATTTGCTGTTAAATGTACCAAAATTATATTATAAATTACAGTATCATGTGATAGAATGTGACTATTTCATTTCATTCTGTAATTCAGAAATATCAAATCATTAAAGTCTGCATAAATAGATATATATATTTTTGTACATACATTTAATGGTTTATTATTCATGTATTTATTGAGTCGTAACACGTGAATAAATGAACCATTTATCTTCCTTTTATGTGCATTAATAAACATGTTGTCTTTGAAGCTTCAGAAATATATATATAATATAAATATATATATATATAAATATAAATATACATAAATATATATATATCTATATAGTTATAAATACATAGTTAAATAATACATATATATTTCTATAAATACACACATACACTTGTTAAAAGATAAATCAAATCCGTGTGATCTTTCAAACAGCCCTTTTTATTGATGAAGGTATTAAAGCAGCGAGATGCAGAGAGGCAGCTGATACACAAAAAATAAATAAGTTACGGCTACAGGACTACCGTTACAAAAATAAGCAAATCTCCAGAAAACAAAGCTGATAAAATAATAATTATTATTATTGTTATTAATAATATCGATGGTACTCTGAGTAAAAACAATCCTCCAACAGTTTCATTCTGAATTGGTCATGTGAATTTGTGCGTATGTTTGCTGTGAATGTTTCATGTTAACAGGTCGGGCAGCCGCATAGACTTCGCCCCCTCTATAGAAGCCCCGCCCCTCCGCAGAAGCCCGACCTCCTCACACCTGCTGCTGCTTCACAGAAGAAAAACAGATTTTCTTCTTTATGTAAATACAGAAACTACAGCTGATCGATACTGCAGAGAGGAGAGGAGGAGGGGTCAGCAGATGGAGGGGGAGGAGGAGGAGAGGGAGGAGGAGCAGACTCCCCCCCGCAGCTCCGTGTTTTCAGGGCAGGTCCTCAATGCGACGGCAGATTTCAGCTGTAAACTCTGAACACTTTGAGTTTCCTCCAAGATCCTTGGTCAGCACCTGGACACACACACGGACAAATAATAATATCATATTAAATCATCACAGTTTAACTGAGTGAATCGTGTCTCTGTATGATTATTTCCTCGTCAGTGTGTTAGGTTCAGGGTCAGTGGGGAAATTCAACCTCTGAATTTAACCCATTACTGCCCAGGGAGCTGTGGGGGTTAGGTGACTTGCTCAAAGACACTCCAGTCCTGGGATCCCCCCCCCCGCCCGCCCCTGATGCTGGTCCCTGTGTGACTGGTACCTTTTTGTCCCTGATGGTGTCGAAGCAGGCCGTCTGGATCTTGTGGCCGTGGTCATGGAGGCCCATGTGGCGCAGCATCATGACGGCACTCAGCAGCAGAGCGGTCGGGTTCGCCATGTCCAGCCCAGCGATGTCTGGCGCCGTGCCGTGCACCTGAGGGGTTAATATCATGTTTTACCTAGTCATTAGGGGTGTGAAGATACTCTTAGCTCACAAGACGAGACGAGACAAGACGAGATTTTAACAAAACTACAATGACAAAATATATGACTGGACCAACAGACTTTTCATGCATTTTGTTTTTGTTTTGTTTTATTATAACTCTTTATATGCATGATGTAGGCATGGGCTTTTAATAAACTTCTTCTTCCACAAATTGAAACTAAAACTAAAATTTATAAAAGTTAAAATAAGATAGATAAAAAAATAAAATCCACCAGAGGGATTAATGAGACCCCGGAGGTGACGTTTGGTAATCGCTTAGCAACAGTTTCGACTGTGATCCGTGATCACATACACGACGGATTAAACACAGGAGACGCAACTGTGGCCGCCGTCGCTAACTGCGCAACATCAGCAGCTGATCAAAACAATGCAGCATGGCTAATTATCATAAACATAGCGATCTTTAATTAACCGGCATTGCTAACTGTGCACAGAGTACTTGTTGTAAACAAACAGAGATCGCTAAGTGAACACCTCCTGCAGCAGCAGCACATACACACTGTACTGCTACAGAGCTAACTGTTAGCCTATTAGCAATTTGCAGAGTCCATCTCTGCAGCTGGGAGAAACTGCTGCAGGAGGACTGTGCCTCTTCAATTAGTTCTTACTCTTCTTAACGAGCTTCTGCGACGTCATTCTGGCTGCTTGCTGCTTCCCCTCCCTCTCCTCCTCTTCTTTTAATTTTACTGACCAGGCGAGAGATATAATCCTTCCACCGTGTTCTGGGTCTTCGCCGGGGCCTCCTACCAGTTGGACGTGCCCTGGACACCTCTCTAATGGGAGGCTTACCAGATACCCAAACCACCTCAGCTGACTCCTTTAGACATGAAGGAGCAGAGGCTCTACTCCGAGCTCCCTCCAGATGTCTGAGCTCCTCACCCTATCTCTAAGGCTGAGCCCAGCCACCCTACGGAGGAAGCTCATTTCAGCCACTTGTATCCGCAATCTTGCTCTTTCGGTCACAACCCAAAGCTCATGACCATAGGTGAGGGTTGGAACATAGATGGACCGGTAAATCGAGAGCTTTGCCTTCAGGCTCAGCTCCTTCTTCACCACAACAGCCGGGTCCAAGGCCTGCATCACTGCTGACGCTGCACCAAACTGCCTGTCTATCTCATGCTCCGTTCTACCATCACTGCTGAACAAGATCCCAAGACACTCGAACTTCTTCGCTTGAGGCAGTACCTCTCTCCACCCAGAGGGGACAGTCCACTTAGAGACTTAGAGGTGCTGAATCTCAAACCGCACCAATGAGTGCTGGAGGTCCTTAAGAGCGTGCATATCATGAATGCATATCCGGTTCGTCATGATTGGACTGCTATTATATTGAAAACTACGGTATGTGAATCTGATGAAACAAACCGATTCAAAGATGGCGACTCCGTTGGCTCCGATGTTCCCGCTGGGCGTCACACCGAGTCCTCCAATCAGACCAGCACACAGGTCACTGAGGACAGAGACAGAGGGGACGGAGAAAGGTGAGGGACGGACTGAGGGGACAGTCTCTGAGTGGACAGACAGAGGGACAAACTGGGGGGACAGACTGAGGGGACAGTCTCTGAGTGGACAGACAGAGGGACAAACTGGGGGGACAGACTGAGGGGACAGACTGACCTGAGGATGTCTCCGTACAGGTTGGGCATCACCAGGACGTCGAACTGTGTCGGATCTTGAACCATCTGAGAGACAGACAAAAAAATAAAGATGCTTACTCTCTGAAGGACCAAACCAAAGTCTCCTCTGGGACATTGTGCCACTGGGGGAGAAGTCAAACTTCTGATGGACTCACATTGAGGCACACGGTGTCCAGGTACATCTCAGTAAACTTGATGTCTTTGTAGTTTTCAGCAACTTCACGACATTTTCTCAGAAACAGACCGTCGGACATTCTCCTGGAGACAGACGGAGACAGAGACAGATGGAGACACAGAGACAGATTGAGACAGAGAGAGACACATAGACAGATGGAGACAGAGACAGACGGAGACACAGAGACAAACGGAGACACAGAAAGAGACACGGAGTCAGAGACACGGAGACAGAGACAGATATTACTATCATTATTGTCCTCTCCCTGTCCCCCTGTCTGTCCCTGTCCCCGTCTCTGGACTCACATGATGTTGGCCTTGTGGACGGCTGTGACGCTCGTCCTCTGGTTGTTTCGAGCGTATTCGAAGGCGTACTCCGCGATCCGTCTGCTGGCGTCCTCAGTGATCAGCTTGATGCTCTGTACCACCCCATCCACGATCTGAGGACAGAGACAAGAGGACACTCAGCCTACAGGACATTCAGGAATTTTCAGGGCATTTCAGGACCTTTAAGGACTTTTCAGGACTATTCAGGACATTCAGGACTTTTCAGACATTTTTTCTGAGTTGATTATTGTTATTACTGTTTAATGATCTGAAGAACGATGAGAACCTGAAATCAAACTTTCTGTTCTTTATGAAACTGATTCTCATTAATTATATTTTAGTTACATTTTGTTCTGTGTTTTTTTTAATAAATATTATCATTATTCACTAAAACACATTTGGGAATAAAATTATGTAAATAAAATTTAGCGTTAGTTTTCTTTTTATCTGATTATTAATTGATTAACTGATATCATACTCCACGGATTGATTGATTAATATATATATATATATATATATATATATATATATATATATATATATAGCTGATCAGAAGACATCAGCAAGACGAGTTCCACATTTTATTAACCGAGTCCGGATCCTGGTCCTGGCTCTGTCCTGATCCTGGTTCTGGCTCTGATCCTTGTCCTCGTCCTGATTCTGGTTCTTATCCTGGTCCTGGTCCTACTCCTGATCCTGGTTCTTATCCTTGTCCTGGTCCTGGTTCTGGTCCACTCACCACGTGTTCGATGCCGCTGTACTCTCCCTCTGTGTTCTCCCGGATGGTGACCAGGTCGACGTCGGTGTACGGCGTCTTGTAGCCCTCGATGGAGACGCAGGGCCGCACGTTGGCATAGAGGTCGAAGGTCTTCCTGAGCAGCAGGTTCATGGACGGGTGTCCCGCCGCGATGGGGGTCTTCAGCGGTCCCTTCAACCCGATCTTACTGCGGTCCATCGACTCCTTGGCGTCCGGAGGGATCATCCAGCGCCCGCCGGGCCCCTTGATTGCTGTCACGTTACGCTCCTCCCACCTGATGGGAGCCTGTTTACACAGAGCAGAGAGGAGAGGAGAGGAGAGGCTGTTTACACAGAGCAAAGAGGAGAGGACAGGAGAGAGTTAAACAGCATGATCTCTGACCTTTGCTGCCTCAAAGATCTTCATGACGGCGGTGGAGATCTCGGGTCCGATCCCGTCTCCGGGGATCAGTGTGACAGTCTGAATCTGCAGAGACGCAGCATCGTTAGTGACTCGCAGTGATTATTATCATTACAACAATATAAACTATTTATTTTCCAATTAAAATTACTTGAATAATAATTACAGAATTTTTGGTTTCAGCCTGAAACATTTTAATAATCACCTAATATAAATAATAAAGTGGACTGTGTGTGTGTGTGTGTGTGTGTGTGTGTTCTCACCCCTCTGCTGAAGGAGGCCAGAGTATGTCTCCTGGTGCCCCCCACCACCTGGGCCAGCTGTCCACATGAAGGTCACGTTAACAACAAACTGTCCTTCATTTACCAGCCGATAACAATAATAATAATAATAATAATAATAATAATAATAATAATAACAATAAGTATTCTGACAGCCAAGCAGCAGTGATAAAAAACGAATACCAAATAAATAAAAGAAAAATATATTTACTTAATATGTTGTGATTCTTTTTTTTTTTTTTTCAGGAAAAGTTCTTACGTTAAATCTCAAATCTTCACAAAGTCATAGACAAATTATTTTAACATAAAACATTTGGGGGAATGATGTACTAACTCTTAATTACTATATCAGTTTAACATGATATTTAAACAGTTTCTATGTCCTGTTCTGATCCTGTTCTGTGTTCCTGGTCTAATGTAATTTGTTTATTTATGACAGATTAACTTCAAATAAATCACAACTTTCCTACAAACACGAACTGCTGAGTGACTTTCATGTTCGCCGATCTCTCCAACAGGAGCTCAACTAGTTTATGAACCTTTCAACTGTTTGGTGTCACATCAGGATTTGGCCCAAACTGCAGGTTGACCTTAAACCAATAGATCTTTGGACAGAGTTTGGTGAAGTGTCTGGTTTAAGTGAAGCGGAGCGGCTGACGGTCTGACGGCGGTGAGGCACTCATTAATCCGGTACCGGGACTGTAACCGGTCCTCAGCCGGTGTCCCGGTGGGACCAGACCAGGAGGTCACGGTGTGTCCCGGTGATTAACCCCTCCACCGCCGTTAGCTCCGCTAGCTGCTCATCCTGCTGAAGGGCACGCATCGGGAGCTAACATGCTAACAGCGGTTAGAGCCGGTTGTTTCTGTCCGGAGCTCACCGGAGACACCGACACTTCCGCCAAAACACAAAACTACAAACTAACAAAGTTTATAACCAGTTTATCTCCTCCGCCATGTTTTATCAGCTCAATAAACACACTTTACTCACCATTGACCTCCATGCGCTGCCTGCCATCCTGTTCACCGAGCAAAGATCCTCTCTGAGAGGAGGAGGAGGAGGAGGTCCGACTCTGAGCAAAGATCCTCTCTGAGAGGAGGAGGAGGAGGAGGTCCGACTCTGAGCAAAGATCCTCTCTGAGAGGAGGAGGAGGAGGAGGTCCGACTCTGAGCAAAGATCCTCTCTGAGAGGCAAGTACTAACGGCTGCGGCCGGCTGCAATACTAACGTGTGCAGCGGGGGGCGGGGCTTGACCGTCCAGACGGCCAAGCCCCGCCCCCCAAGTAGTCCACCCCTTTCCGCTCCTTCTCTTTCAGCGAAACTGGAGAAATCCTGTTGCAAAGTAATGTTGGTGAGTGAAATTACGTTGCTACAATAAATGCAATAAATGAAAAACTTTATTCACATCTCACAGCGCTTTTGTTGCTGTATATTGTTGTTTAACGTTTGGGCATTTTAATGGTCATTCATTCATTGTGATATCCTACGCGATGGTAGCGTTAGCATTAGAGTTGTTGTAATTTATATAGCTGTGTGTGTGTGATATCCTACGCGACAGCAAAGACTGTTTACTGCTATATCTTTGGCAATGGTAGCGTTAGCATTTTAGCCTAAGCGGAAGCAGGAAGTAACGGTCGCTATGGGACCTCAACTCGGAAAAAGTCTCCATGTAAGTGAACGGGAGTCAAAGTTTTATTTCGTGATCCAATTGAATTGTGCCATGAGAAAAAAATATGACTTGATGTTATGCTTTCCTTTCAGGAGTGACAGAGATGACATTCTCTTCACTTGAAGCAGAGACGTTCTGATTGAAGTCATCATTGTTCCTGTTGAATTCTTCATCTTGTGTTGGCTTTCTACTGCTTCTACTGGTCAGTTTTGACCCGAGTCAGGTTAATAAATGAAAACAATTTTCTTGAGTCATTTTATCTGTAGTAAGATGCTGCAGATGATTTATCAGTCTGTAGTGGCAAGATTGTCGTTTTTCCCCGTTCTGCTGGCGAGGTGGCATCAGACACAAGGATGCAAGGCAGCTGGGTAAACTACTTGGTGGTGGAGAGATGTACACTGAAGATGTGAGAGGCCATTCAGAACAACCACCAGGATCATCCACTTCATAACATTTTTATGGATCAAGAACAAAAGGCAGTGGTGGACATCTCCCCTTTCTTCACTGCACGATAGATAATAATTGTACTTTTTTTTTTTTTTTTACAGGGAAATAGCTTGGTCCGCATGAATGCTGCACCCATATTGTATATGTGTGTATTATTATTTTTCTTTTGCCTGACATACTGCTAACATATTTCATAGTTTGATCTGAAGTGTGTTCATTGTTGCGAAATAATAGAAACATTTCTTTTGGTAATTATTTGCATTATTTGCTATCACTGGCTTTTTTCAATCATCTATCATTATGATATTCCATGAAAAGGGTTGCACTTTTTACTTACTTAACCAGTCAACTGAGAACCACTGCCCTTGATTACCTGGACAAGTCCAAAAATACACTCCACAGCTTGGCGTGTGACGTGCGTGTCAAGGGCGGGGCTTGACCGGCTGGACGTTAGTATTGCAGCCGTTAGTACCTGCTGAGAGGAGGTCTCACCCTGAGAAAAGATCCTCTCTTAGAGGAGGAGGAGGTCTCACTCTGAGCAAAGATTCTCTCTGAAAGGAGGAGGGGGAGGAGATCTCACTCTGAGCAAAGATTCTCTCTAAGAGAAGGGGGAGGAGGTCTCACTCTGAGCAACAATCCTCTCTGAGAGGAGGAGGAGGTCTCACTCTGAGCAAAGATCCTCTCTGAGAGGAGGAGGAGGTCTCACTGAGCAAAGATCTTCTCTGAGAGGAGGAGGCGGTCTCACTCTGAGCAAAGATTCTCTCTGAGGAAGGAGGAGGAGGTCTCACTCTGAGCAAAGATCCTCTCTGAGAGGAGGAGGAGGTCTCACTCTGAGCAAAGATCCTCTCTGAAAGGAGGAGGAGGAGGTCTCACTCTGAGCAAAGATCCTCTCTGAGAGGAGGAGGTCTCACTCTGAGCAAATATCCTCTCTGAGGGAGGAGGAGGAGGTCTCACTCTGAGCAAAGATCCTCTGTGAGAGGAGGAGAAGGAGGTCTCACTCTGAGCAAAGATCCTCTCTGAGAGGAGGATGAGGAGGTCTCACTCTGAGCAAAGATCCTCTCTGAGAGGAGGAAGAGGAGGTCTCACTCTGAGCAAAGATCCTCTCTGAGAGGAGGAGGTCTCACTCACGTCTTTCACAGGTTATAGGCCCCGCCCCTGGTGGCTGTAGCATCGGTTATAATTTATATTTTATTAAATCACGTTAAGTTCAAGAATTTCATTTAGAATTTCAAATAGAACAGATTGTTGGAATCGGCAACATTTTCCTAGCTGGTTTGTAGTTAACCAAGTGTTTCTGGCCAGTTGGACTGGTTTTGACGTCACTGATGTGGACTGTGACTCTGAGTATGAGGCGTCCTCGGATCAGACCATCCAGGTTTCTGTCCTCCACTGAAGCTGAGAACGAGTCGACCAGGTGAGTTCTGTCTATATTGGTGCAGCTCCACTGTTTGACTTAAACGTTTCTCTTTGATTCTTCAGATTTACATTAAAGATCTGCTGTAGAGTATTTATCTAATTCAGTATAGTTGATATTTTATGGTGAGTAGCAGAGTGTCAGTCTTCTGATAAATCCCTACAGATAAAAGAGAGACGAGTCTCTACAGCTCATATCTGCTGAACTTTAGTTTCTATCGGAGTTAAAGGAGAGTTTGATAACCATTAGCAAGACTTCAGAGTCAGAAACATGTCTGACTGAACCAGATTCACCATTAACAAAACAACATGTTTCTTTGTATCTTTAATGAGTAAATGTAAGCTGAAGGTTTTTCATTTTTTTCTGTTTCTGTGTTCAAATATGATTGTTAAAAGATGTTGTGGGTTAATGAATCAACAGTACTTTATAAGTGTCCGCCCGCAGCAACAAACCTGCTGATGACAGGAGAGAAACATGGGAAACAGCTCCTGTCTCTTAGTGGACACGTTGACTGTTTTGACTTTTTCATTCAGATGGAACCAACATGTTTATAATATAAATATTCCTTCTAAAGAGAGATACTCAGGATGTGTTTTTTACAGTTTGTTATGACTTGTTTGGTGAAATGCTTGTTTGACCCTTTCATGCATAGAGGTCACTACAGTGTACAGCTGTTAAAAAGTGCTTTTTCTCTATATATGCCTGCAATTTTGGGCACTGCTGCATATAGTCCACACTAGTGGAAGCTATTGCATCATCCCATACAAAAAATCCCATTGGCTGGTCATTGCAATGGGAAAAAGTAGTCAGTGAAACCAAGATGGCCAACAGGCAGGGAGAAAGACCAAACACCTCAGCTATTTCGGTGTCTAGCTTCTATGAAAAGATATAAAATATAAAATATAATATAAAATATAAGTACATCAAGTAACATCTAAGGTGACATATTATGTAAAGATTTTCCAAGTTTTGATTATATATTTGGAGGAAATACGGATTAATCATCTGTCCACTCAATTGTACATTATGCATCACTAGCTATGTTTCAACTTCAATGCAATGTCAATTACTACCAATGTTGTTCTTGAAAATAATTCATATCCTATAATGTTTTGGCTGTAGATCAACTTCTTTATGTTTTTATAATGTAATTTGAGATTTTTTTTTATATATCCTTATATTTTGTAGAGCTCAAAAGTAGTAGTAGAGCTTGTGCTCTCATCAATGCAGGATCCGTGAACATACACACCAGAGGCAGACCCAGTGCCACTCCACCACTGGCAAAACAGAGAGCAGTGTCTAAGGACACTGTCTTTTATCCAAAGCGACTTACAGGAAGAGTAAAAGCAAACAATCAAGGTATAGTGCAATAAGAGCTATTAGTGCTAGTGACAATTCTTTGATCTAGGAGATCTAGGTGGTCTAGGAGAGAAGATGCTCTCTGAAGAGCTGGGTCTTCAGGAGTTTTTTAAAGGTAGAGAGGGACGCCCCTGCTCTGGTAGGAACTGGTAGTGTGTTCCACCAGTGGGGAACAAGAAGTGCAAAGAGTCTGGATTGCCTTGGACCAACGGGGGGCAGAGCCAGGCGCCATTCATTGGAAGAGCGCAACGGTCGTGAGGTAGCATATGTCTGAATCAGGGCGTTCAGGTAGGTAGGAGCAGTACCGGAGACAACTTTGTAGGCCAGCATTAGAGATTTGAATTTGATGCGGGCTGCAACAGGTAGCCAGTGGAGCTCAATGAGCAGCGGAGTGACGTGACCTTTTTGGCTGATTGTAGACCAGGCGCACCGCCGCCGCGTTCTGGATCATCTGAAGCGGTTTTACTGAGCAGGCTGGCAGGCCTGTCAGGAGGGCATTACAGTAGGGCATTGCAGTACACTTGAGTGGACAAATAAATATTTCTTTATAGAATAAAGATAGAATTTTTTTTTTTTTTTTTAAACCTTGTTTTACATCCCTAATGATGTATAAAAATACTTAGTAAAAAAATTCTGATTGAGTTGATCATAATTCATGCATGAGAGGGTTAAGGCAAAATGTTACCAAATGTATTTCTTTAGTTTCTGGTTAAAATATCTTTGTTCGTTCCTGAACACAGACTTATTGATATTAAACAGACCAGGAGTCAGAGCTATTAAAGTCAACCTGTAAATTACCTGTGTTCTTTTTCTAAATCTCTGACCCTGATCTATTGTTATAGTGAATGAGAATGGGACACAGAGTAGAATGGCAGGAAAAAGTATGGGAAATATTTAAACTGTTTGTATCAGACAACATTTTGTTTGTGATCAGGATGCAGAGCGCAGACTGTCCTGGACTTGGACCTGGACCTGGACCTGGACCTGGACCTGGACCTGGATCCAGCTGTGTGTCCATGAAGAGTGAGCACTCTATGGGCAGTCCTGATAACTTTAAACATGGACAACCTGCTGATGGGGGGTAAGAACTTAAAACTCAAGTTTATTATCTGACTCTGTTGTGTCTTGTTACTGTCTGCAGTATTTGGATCAAATAGCTTGTGAACAATTAGTGTAGATTTACCAATGATCATAATCAGGAAGTGACTCTGACACTGTGGTCAGCCCTCACACAGAACTTATTCGTAGTATCATTGATATATTTATCAATTTCAACTAGTGGGAATATGCCTTGGTTTTCTAATATAAGAACTATTTTTATGACACAATATTTTGTTTGTGATCAGGCAGCAGGGAGCAGATTGTCCTGGACCTGGACCCAGCTCTGAGTCCATGAATAGGACCCAGTCCAGGAATCCTGGTTTCAGGAGACATTCCCGTCAGACGGAGTGAGGACAGACTCTGTTTACTTCTTGTAAACTGTAACCTATATTCATCCATACTCACCATCACTGCTTCTGTTAATGTGTGACTCACATATTTACCATCTTTATGTTCATTAAATGTAAAAAACTGACCTAGAGACCACTGGACAGAGTGGTTTATTACAGTGGAATCAGACAACGTTTTGGCTTATACTCCTTAATAAGAACAGTATATAGTAACTTTCACCAAGACTCATTTCAAACCTGCCACCACAAGAAATCCTGTTTTTTGTTTCAGTTATCAGACTGACGATGGATGACAGAAGTTTGTTTCTGGCTCCCAGTGTTAAGTACCGTTGGTGTAGCTAACATGCTAACAAGCCTTCTGATTCCAGGATGTGTTGGAGCCTTCCGCACTCTCACGCTGGTTCTTTTGTTCTAGACTTGGTTTTTTACAAAAGACTCAAAATGACTGAATACAGTTTACCATTTATTGAAAGAATAATAGCAGAATGCAATGAGCAGCTGGACTCTGCTGTATCCATGCCGGGATCTCCAGTCAGAACCAACAAGTTCCTCAAATCACAGTTTTCTTTGGGTCTGGGACCCCAACAAGAGGTTGGGCTTTTTTGCGATCGGTCATTTTAGGATGGTGACGACAGTAGCCAACCCATACCCTCGTGGTTATGTCTTTTCAAAACTATGGTGTCATGCATGTATGTTTCTCAGTTCCCTTTTTTGAGGCCTATGTGTATGTTTCTTACTGAAATAGCTGCACCCTGATCTAGTTCTAACCAGTTTTCAGGAAAGGTTCAATAAGAGGACACAATGTGCCTTGTTCAGTACGAGGGCGGGATGTGCCCCCTTGACCTGCAGTTCAATAGGGGAACTAAACTTTAAATGTCCGTTGAGCACAGGCGGCAATCTCCGTGTCTGAGCATGGAGGCCAACCAGGAAGTGCATTAAGCCTGCAATTCACCGAAAATTCCAGTAGGGGGTGCTAAGTTTGGCTGCAAAAAAATCTGCCCATTCATTTCAGTGCAAACTTCTCACTGGATTTTTTACCTCAGAAAATTTTTTTAGGACAACATTATGGTCTCAATCGCTAGTAAAAAATCATCTTCAAGACAATATCAATATATCAAAATATCAATAGTTCTAATAATGGCCCCATTTAGAAGAAAATAGAAGATATAGGATCATATGATTTGGGGCGTGGCTACAGGTCACTGACAAGACGAGCCGTCACCAGGAGAGAAGCAGAGCAATGCGTATCCACGGAACGTGTCAATAAAGTTATATATAACGTTATATAGATAGAAAAGAGGACGTTTACCAATTTGGTCTCATAACTTTGACCCTTTCACACTGTATTTTCACTTAATGACAGTTTATTTGAACGTTTTGTTCATTAAAAATGTCTTGTTCAGTGTTTGGTTGGACTAACAGATACTCCAAGGAGTCACTGCTCAGTTTTCTGAGGTAAGAAAGATACATTTTGTTTTTGTTTTTTTGCAAGCCAAAACTAACATCCCAGTTAATGCTCCAATTAATGCCAACATGAATTAGCAGCGGCTCCTCTCAGTCGGGTTGCCGGTGTAGAGAGGCGTGTAGTCAGTATCGTCAGATCCCTCGCGCTCCGCCACAGTCCAATTATGGTCTGCTTCGCGTATCGGAAACAAGATGGCGACGCAAGATGGCGACGAGTGTAACGCTGAACTCGAGGCTTCCAACGGGCAGTCCACAAACCAATGGGTGACGTCATGGTGACTACGTCCATAATTTATATACAGTCGAGCAGTCTTCTGCAAAGTCACTGAAGTTTTTTAACAAATAATAGTTTTAACACTTCAGTTACATTTAAGATAAGCTAAGCTAAATATCCCTATCCTTCAGATGGTTCCTGGTCTCAGTGACAGGGTGGCTGGTGATCAAACATTATTATTGAATATAAAATACCTTATTTGATATATCAGTGGCCTTTCTGAAAGAAGTTGTGAGGAAAGTGACTCCGTTAAGATCAATGGGCAGCCCTGCTAACTTTAAACATGGACAACGTGCTGATGGAGGGTAAGAATTAAAACTTTTAAAGTTTATTATCTGTCTCTGTTGTGTTTCTTTACTGTCTTCAGTATTTGGATCAAGTTGCTTGTGAATAATTAATGTAGATTTAAAAAGTTCCTGTTATTTTAATGTGTCAGATAAATATTTAATTAATTATTAATTTAATACATCAAAGATTCTCAATATCAAAGGTAATACATGGGCTCAAATAAACATAATCAGGAAATGCCTGGTCTTTGGGATTGATTCTGACAAGACTTATAGTTAGTATTATCACTGTGGCCTGTTAAAATAATTGATTATTTTCTATATTTGTAAATGATTTTATGCTTTCTCTGTTGTTTGACTTCCTGGTGTCTGTCCCTGTGTCTGTCTCTGTGTCTGTCTCTGTTGTCTGACTCAAACCTCTGACTCTGAGGTCAAACCTTGAGTGTAATAAATATCTCTATGCATTTATATTAAGTCAGACAATATGATTTTGATACAATGATTATGTTTGTGTGTTAATTTTGGTTTAGAAACTTTGACTACATATATTTCATTGTCTGTTTCATATTTTTTAGACTTTTAGAATCTCTGTGAGACAGTAAAAATCCTTTGGCCCTGTAACACACACTATCTTTGTAAGACAAAACAAGGCAGTAGGTTTTTTGTTGAATGTTCTGAAGAGGCCACGTCAGGATGGCCTTGTCCGGGGCAGCAAGCAACCAGGTGGCATTGACGTGCCGTTGTATTAATTAAAACTGGCGAATCAGCGATCAAGAGGGCGGGACTTCCTGGAGGAAATCGCCAAGCATGTTTTGTAAACAAATGTTAGTATTTTAATGGGTTCAGGGAGAGAGTCGTGGTTCAGACTTCACAAACTGAAACACGTCTGTTTGTATTCAGGGACATGAGTTTTTGAACCCGGAGATTCTCTGTAAAGTGCACATTTTTTGACGTATTGTAATAAACTTTTGTTAAACTGAGAAACTTGGACGTCTCCAGCTCTTCATTTCCCCATCAACGAACTGCGCAGAAAAAAGGTGAGTTTTTTTCTGTTGGTGACAGATTATCAATTTTCAAGGTTTCCTCATGCAATTTTTCTAACAGGCCCTATTGATGGATTTCAACTAGTGATAATTTGATTTTGTTTTATAATATTAAAACTAGATTTATTAGACAATATTTTGTTTTTGATCAGGATGCAGAGCGCAGACTGTCCTGGACCTGGACCTGGATCCAGCTGTGTGTCCATGAAGAGTGAACGCTCTATGGGCAGTCCTGCTAACTTTAAACATGGACAACCTGCTGATGGAGGGTAAGAACTTAAAACTCAAGTTTATTATCTGACTCTGTTGTGTCTCTTTACTGTGAGCAGTATTTGGATCAAGTAGCTTGTGAATAATTAGTGTAGATTTACTTCTGTATTAAAGATTCGCAATCTTGATGAATCTGATTTTAGCCAAATAATTATAATCAGGAAGTGACTCTGACGCTGTGGTCAGCCCTTACACAGAAGTTATTGGTAGTATTACAGATATATTTATCAATTTCAACCAGTGGGAATAATTTTGTTTTCTAATATAAGAACTATTTTTATGACACAATGTTTTGTTTCTGATCAGGCATCAGAGCGCAGACTGTGTGTCCATGAAGAGTGAGCACTCCATTTGCAGCCCTGATAACATGGACAACCTGCTGATGGAGGGTAAGAACCTAAACTAACTCAACATTTTAAGATCAACATTCTGGCAACCTCAACATTGTCATCCTACTCGACCTGAGCACAGCATTTGATACCATCAACCATTCCATCCTTCTCTCCCGCCTTAACTATCTCTACACCATCATAGACACTGCACTCTCCTGGCTCCAATCGTACCTCTCTGACAGAAACCAATTAATCAACATTAACAACTGCAAATCCCCCACTGCTCCCCTCTCCGAAGGTGTCCCCCAAGGTTCAGCTCTCGGCCCCCTCCTCTTCATCCGTTACATCCTTCCCATTGGTCACATCATCCGCCACCATGGACTCCATTTTCATTGTTTTTGCAGACGACATTCAGCTCCACATTTCCACCAAAATCATTACTCCTGACACCAACTCTACCCTCACCAACTGCATCACTGAAATAAAATCCTCGCTCCAAACCAACTTTCTCAAACTCAACAGTGACAAATCAGAAATCATCCTCATCGGTCCCATATCTCTCACTAAACCCACCCATAACTTCTCCCTCTCTATATTGACGGCTCCACTGTGCTCCCTTCTCCTCACATCCGTAACCTTGGTGTCGCCTTCGAACAAACCCTCTTCTTTAACCACATCAAAAACATCACACAAACAGCCTTCTTCCATCTCAGGAACATTACCCGCCTCCGTCCATTCCTCACCCTTCCAGCTGCTGAGAATGCTGTTGTCAACCGAATGCTGTTGAAAAAAGATAGGTTTTAAATTTTTTTTTATAAATGGCTGCTGATGTATGTTTGACTGTGTCAGGCAGGGTGTTCCACTTTCTTGGGGCATAGACACTAAAAGCTGCTTCTCCTTCTTTGGATCTGGTGTGAGGGATGAGTAAGTTGCCACTGCCTGTTGACCGAAGTGTTCTTGCTGGGGTGTAAATGATGAGCATATCTGTGATGTACTGAGGTGCAAGGCTGTGTAGTGCTTTATAAATGAATGAATGAAATGAAATTCAAAAAGTTTTTGAGAGTTTATACAAATATTACAAAACGACGTATCTGCTTTCCAGGCTTCAATGCGTTAAAAGACAATGTGTTGCTGTGTAAGCTTCTACAGAGCTGCATGTCTGTCAAAGCCAATTTAAAGTATATTGCGTGTGTCAATTAGTATGTGCAAGTCAAATAAGTTAGTAGAGTAAGTTTCCATGTACGACTTAATGTCTGTGTAAAGCAAGATTAACACACAACTTCAAATGATTTGGCCACACAAATATTACAACAATTATAGGTAAAACACACCAACACAACGCAAATCCCTGCAGGAGGTGAGGAAGGAGGGGGGCTGGTGGATTCAGGCCTCTGTGTCCCCTCCTGAGGAGAGGTGTTGCTGCCTTATGACAGGAAAAGTCATCTATCTGGTAGGGAACAGGTTTCACTGCAGGTTTGATAGTCACACCCTTCACCCACTCTGTCATTGAGATCACAAAACCAACTGCACTGCAATGTGTCAGTGTGTAGTTTTCTAATCACGAAAGAAAGATTTGAGTCATTAAAGGTCCTTTAACTTGATGTTTTCTCCACAGAGTTCCTCCAGAGCATTCCCAGCAGCATCAAACAGAACTGGACTCTGTATTTCTGGTGTGTACAGACACAGCTTTTACTATCGCCTACATCGTGTACAGATTTAATGTGCAGCTACCACTCAGGTCCTGACAGTCTCCATGCCACTCTGTTTGGATCAGCAGGCCTTCAGACTGACAGATTAATCACATTATTGGAATTTTTATCTTCTGTTAAAAGATTCTTTGAGGAGAAAATTGTCACTTTTGTGAAGGAAGAGCTGAAGAAGATCCAGAAGGCTCTCAGTCCAGAATATCCTGGATGCTCAGAGAGTCAGAGGGAGGATGAGGAGGTGTTGGACGGTGAGGATGAGGAGCAGAGGAAGAGCAGCAGAGAGGCGTTTCTGAACATCACACTGAACTTCCTGAGGAGAATGAAGCATGCCGAGCTGGCTGAGCACCTGCAGAGCAGTAAGAGCATTTTAACTGATTTGATATGATGGAAAGAGGAAATGGAAGCAACATGGGAGAAGTTTACATTTCCAATTCGGTATCAGATCAAAGGCTGTTCTCTCCTGGTGGAGGAATGAAAAAATGACAGCTAACCATAACCCAATGTTTACATGTTCTGATTTTCTCTAAAATTCACACTCTGGTTTAATGTGTTATTTAATTATTCAGGAACTGCACTGTGCCAGCATAAACTGAAGTTCAACCTTAAGAAGAAGTTCCAGTGTGTGTTTGAAGGAATCACTCAAGCAGGAAACCAAACCCTTCTGAATCAGATCTACACAGAGCTCTACATCACAGAGGGAGGGACTGCAGAGGTCAATAATGAACATGAGGTCAGACAGATTGAAACAGCATCCAGGAAACCAGACAGACCAGAAACAAGAATCAGTCAAGAAGACATATTTAAAGGCTCACATGGAAAGGATGAACCGGTCAGAACAGTGCTGACAAAGGGAGTGGCTGGAATTGGGAAAACAGTCTTAACACAGAAGTTCACTCTGGACTGGGCTGAAGACAAAACAAACCAGGACATCCACTTCACATTTCCATTCACTTTCAGACAGTTGAATGTGCTGAAAGAGAAAAAGTTCCGCTTGCTGGAACTTGTTGATCACTTCTTTCCTGAAACCAAAGAAGCAGGAATCTGCAGGTTTAAAGAGTTTCATGTTGTGTTCATCTTTGATGGTCTCGATGAATGTCGACTTCCTCTGGACTTCCTCAGCTCTGAGATCCTGACTGATGTCACAGAGTCCACCTCAGTAGATGTGCTGCTGACAAACCTCATCAGGGGAAAACTGCTTCCCTCTGCTCGCCTCTGGATAACCACAAGACCTGCAGCAGCCAATCAGATCCCTGCTGACTGTGTTGACATGGTGACAGAGGTCAGAGGGTTCACTGACCCACAGAAGGAGGAGTACTTCAGGAAGAGATTCAGAGATGAAGAGCAGGCCAGCAGAATCATCTCCCACATCAAGACATCACGAAGCCTCCACATCATGTGCCACATCCCAGTCTTCTGCTGGATCTCTGCTACAGTTCTGGATCTGTTTCAAATCAGAGAGGGAGGAGAGCTGCCCAAGACCCTGACTGAGATGTACATCCACTTCCTCGTGGTTCAGACCAAAGTGAAGAACATCAAGTATTATGGAGGAGCTGAGACAGATCCACAGTGGAGTCCAGAGAGCAGGCAGATGATTGAGTCTCTGGGAAAACTGGCTTTTGATCAGCTGCAGAAAGGAAACCTGATCTTCTATGACTCAGACCTGACAGAGTGTGACTTCGATATCAGAGCAGCCTCAGTGTATTCAGGAGTGTTCACACAGGTCTTTAGAGAAGAGAGAGGACTGTACCAGGACAGGGTGTTCTGCTTCGTCCATCTGAGTGTTCAGGAGTTTCTGGCTGCTCTTCATGTCCATCTGACCTTCATCAATTCTGGAGACAATCTGATGGCAGATCAACAAAGAACCTCCCGGTTGTCGGAAGTGTTAGGGGGCAAGTCAACACGTTTCTACCAGAGTTCTGTGGACAAGGCCTTACAGAGTCCAAATGGACACCTGGACTTGTTCCTCCGCTTCCTCCTGGGTCTTTCTCTGCAGACCAATCAGATTCTCCTCAGAGGCCTGCTGACACAGACAGGAAGTAACTCACAGACCAAAAAGAAAACAGTCCAGTACATCCAGAACAAGATCAGTGAGGATCTGTCTGCAGAGAGAAGCATCAGCCTGTTCCACTGTCTGAATGAACTGAATGATCGTTCTCTTGTGGAGCAGATCCAGTGGTATCTGAGATCAGGAAAAATCTCAGATAAACTGTCTTCTGCTCACTGGTCAGCTCTGGGCTTCATCTTACTGTCATCAGAAACACATCTGGACGTGTTTGACCTGAAGAAATACTCTGCTTCAGAGGAGGCTCTTCTGAGGCTGCTGCCAGTGGTCAAAGCCTCCAACAAAGCTCTGTGAGTCCACACATAACCATCCCAAGTAAATTGAGTTTTTGTATTCAGAAACCTCCCCAAATGTTTTTAAAATGTTTTTTTCCTCAGACTGAATGACTGTAACCTGTCAAAGAGAAGCATTGAAGCTCTGTCCTCAGTCCTCAGCTCCCAGTCCTCCAGTCTGAGAGACCTGGACCTGAGTAACAACGACCTGCAGGATTCAGGAGTGAAGATGCTTTCAATTGGACTGGGGAGTCAACACTGTACTCTGGAAACTCTCAGGTTTGATTTAACTACTTGTGGAAGTTTACACATTAATCTTTTATTGACTTTATATGTTTGATCATTGAGTTAACCGACTTTAGATCCTCTTTGGACTGTTATTGAGAAACTTCATCCCCAGGTGTCTTTTACTCATAAAATGGCACCATTCAGGGTGTTAAAGTTATTACTCATATATCATTATCCATCCATCCATCCATCCATCCATCCATCAATCCATCAATCCATCAATCGCTTCCTGGAGAAACCTGAGCTGTTCCCAGGCCGGAAGATATATAATCTCTCCAGTATGTTCTGGGTGGATTTTATATCTCTTTTCATTGGGATGCGTCCAGAAGTAACTCCTCACAATATCACTAAGGCTGAGCCCAGACACCCTATGGAAGAAACTCATTTCAGCTGCTTGTGTCCATGATCTCATTCTTTCACTCACTTCCCAAGCTTACGACGATAGGTAAAGGTCACAACGTAAGAAGACTGGTAGATCAAAACTTTACCTCATGGTTCAGCTCTCTCTTTACTTGATGCCGCACCAAACTACCTGCCCATCTCACCCTTGATTAAGACCCCGATATACATAAACTCTTTAGCTTGGGGCGATAATTAATTTCCAACCCAGAGAAAGCAATCCACTGTTTCCAGCAGAGAACAATGGCCTCAGACTTGGAGGTGCTGACTCTCATCCTGACCGCTTCCCACTCAGCTGCAAACTGCACCAATGTGTGATTATTAGGACCACATCACCTGCAAAGGGCAGAGGCGCAACTCGCACATCACAAAACTGAACACCCTCCTTCACCAGGCTGCACCTTGAGATTCTGTTCATGAATACCACAAACAGAATCTGGGACAGCCCTGGTGGAGGCCAAGCTGGGAATGTGTTTGACTTTGTGCCAGGTATACAGACACAGTTTTTACTCTGATGTAGACATTCCATTTCTGAGACTTCAAACTAAAGTTCTTCACTATAGCTTCCCTGAGCTCTTGCCAACCAGGACTTGTCTGCTGCTTCAGAAGACCTGGCTCACACTGCACCAGACCCCCATACCTGCTTCTGTAGCTGGTGGACCTACAGGGTGGCAGTTCCTTGAGGATGTCTGGGCTGAGCCCCGTGGATCCAGGCCCTGTCATCAGACACTGCCCTCCAGGTCGTGGCTCCAAAAGGGGTCCCCAGTTTCTTAATGTGAAACATAATGAGAGGAAATGTGACTGATGTAGTAAAGGTACCATTACGTCTATGTAGTCAAGTGTGTGTGTGTGTGTGTGTGTGTGTGTGTGTGTGTGTGTTTGTTTTAAGTCTGTCAGGCTGTATGATCAAAGAGGATGGCTGTGCTTCTCTGGCCTCAGCTCTGAACTCCAACCCTTCCCATCTGAAAGAACTGGACCTGAACTACAATCATCCAGGAAACTCAGGAGAGAAACGTCTGTTGGCTAGACTGGAGGATCCACACTGCAGACTGGACACTCTCAGGTATGGACAGACAGAAAACAGACTGGACACTCTCAGGTATGGACAGACAGAAAACAGTCTGGACACTCAACCATCTAAATGCAGGAATCTGTCTGAGTCGGCCACATGCAGAGAAATCAAAGAGGGTAGAGGGGGTCACGTGATGCATTCAGACTGAGAGGATCGCTTTTGCTGACCTCCCGCTTCCTCAGCTGATAAATTTGATTTATGACGGACTAAACCAGGATTACTTTGGCTACATTTGCTGGGGAACATGTCCGGCACTAAAGGGAACACTAATACACGAGAGGCATCGCGTAGAGCACGTCCCGAAGCAAAGAAGCCGCACTCGGCTAATGAAGAGGCTAGCATGGATGATGGCGACAGCATGTCGTTCGAGGAAAATGTGGCTAACACAGTTTCCAAAACTGTTATTGAAAAGATTGGCGCTCTTATGGAGCAAAAGTTTACCGAGCTACATTCTACTCTGGACAAACTAAGCAGCCGCGTCAAAGACAACACAAAACGGATAACTGAGACTGAGAGCCGCATCTCTGATGGTGAGGACCGCACGACCACTTTAGAAAACAAGCTAGCTGAACTTGGACAAAGAGTGAAGATGTTAACCGACCGAGCCGAGGACAGCGAGAATAGGAGCCGCAGAGATAATATACGGATCCTCGGGCTCAAGGAAGGTGCAGAGGGGAATCAGGCTGTTAAGTTTTTTGGGACCTGGCTTCCAGACATATTGGGGCTGGATACCAAACGAGGCTCAGTTAAAATTGATCGGGCGCACAGAGCCTTAGGTCCGCCGAAGAAAAATTATAACCGACCTGTTATTATCAAGTTGCACAATTTCAATGACAAGCAACGGATCCTGGCTGCTGTCCGAGAGAAAGGCGAAGTCACCTGCCAGGGTGACAAGATTTACATCCGTCAGGACCTATCAGCCCAGGTGAGGGAAGCCCGGCGTCAGTTCAACGGAGTATGTGAACGCCTCTTCCAGAAAGGAATACGGTTCCAGATGCGCTACCCGGCCAGTTTATACTTCTTCTTCAACGGGGAGGAACGCTCCTTCAAAAGCCCACGGGAAGCGGAGGATTTTCTGAGCAAGAACGGTTAATTCCGAGCGCGGAATAAGGATTACTGTAAGTGTTTTTACACGGTTTATGTAGCAATCTCAGAAACCGGAAAATATAACTGAAGTCCGGCACCGCCGGAGATTGGTACCGGACGCTTATTTTTCATAATGTAACTGATTTACAAATTATATTTCCATTTTTGGTCCTTGTCGACACCTGCTGCGGCAGCCAGTGCGTTTTTTTTTTTATTTTTTATTTTTTTTATTATTATTATTATCATCATTATTATTATTATTATTATTATTATTATTATTATTATTGTTGTTGTTTTTTACTTGCTTATTTAATTCTGTTATGGGCACATAGGTAATATGTCCATGTTATTTCTCAGGGACACTTAACTACCTAGAAGATATTGTTTCATCACTTCAGTTGTATAGCTGGGGAGCGGGAGGGTTGCGGAGAACGAACATCGGCAGTGGGATACTTGTGGTCACTCCTGCAGCTGGTGTGGTTTTTTCTCTCATAGGTGGGAGGATACCTCTCTGCCTCACCTGCCCTAAGACTTTTAACACCTGTATAAGGATGTTCTTTGTTCTTGTTTTCTCGTTTGGGGGGCTCTATTTTGTTCAGGGTTCTGAGCCACCATTTGGGGAGGGGTTTTCTCAGACAGCCATGTTTGTTATGTTATTTTCATTCTTACAATGTATGTTTGGCTCCAGTCCTTTATTGATTACCAGATCAGCTACTGCCTTTTTTCCTTTATATTTCATTAGTGGCCGCATAGAATATATCCAGCTATGTGAAGGGCTTAGTCTTACATGAGTGACCTTAAGGTTGTTTCACTTAATGTGAAGGGCATTAACCATGTCATCAAACGCCAGAAAATCTTGTCCTTCCTTAAAAAAGAGAAATGCCAAATAGCCTTTCTCCAGGAAACCCACCTTTCAGACCTGGAACATATAAAACTGAGGAGAAGCTGGGTGGGCCAGGTTTTCTACTCCTCTTATAATTCCAAAAGTAGAGGGGTTGCAATTTTCCTACATCGATCCCTGCCTTTTACTCTTGATAAAACAATATCGGATAAACAGGGACGTTATGTACTTCTGTCTGGTTATCTCTACGGAGAACATGTTGTTTTTGGGTGTATATATGCCCCAACAATATATGAGGCGTCTTTTATTCCACAGCTTACTTCCGATTTGGCAGCATTCTCTTCCCCATACTTACTTCTAGGTGGTGATTTTAATTGTACACTTAACCAGAATATTGATGTGTCTCCCTCTCAATCTACTCTCTCCAAGAAAAGCTCAAAAATGGGTGAATTTCGTACAGATTTCGATTTATATGATGTGTGGAGGGTGCAACACCCCCTAGATAGAGACTACACGTTCTTCTCGATCCCCCACCAGGTCTTCTCCAGGATAGACTACTTTCTGTCTTCAAGATCGATTTTGGGCAGAATCCTGAACTGTACAATTGGTACCAAATTTCTTTCTGATCACTCCCCTATCAGTGTGACTATCTCTCCTCCTTATAGGGACCCAGCCTGCAGGCACTGGAGGCTCGACCCTACCCTACTGAGTAACCGTTCCTTCGTTGAGTATATTACATCTGAGTGGCAGCAGTTCATCTCTATAAATAAATCCCCAGATATTAGTCCTTCTACACTGTGGGAAGCTGGTAAGGCATATATACGTGGAGCTATTATATCTTTTACGTCAGCACAGAGGAAAGATGCCCTTAAAAGACAGTTGGATTTAGAGAAGACAATAGATAATCTGGAAACTCAATTTAAGAAATCTCAAAGCAGCTCTCTGGCGAAACAGCTGGATGCTGCACGCTCTGCCTTAAATCAGCTCCTAACCAGGAAAGTGGAGACACAAATTTTTTTTGCTAAACATAGACTATTTGAATCAGGCAATAAACCAGGCCGGTTGCTAGCTCGTCTTGCTCGTGGTAAAATTGAGCCCAATGTAATCCCCTCTCTCATAGACAAAAATGGGGTGAGGTGCCTCAAATCATCTGATATAAATGAAGTAATGAAACTGTTTTATAAAGACCTCTATAGTTCCGAATGCACATCTTCTTCCGAGACTAGAGCAAAATTTCTTGATGAGATGAAGTTGCCGTCTCTTACAGACGAACAGAAAGCAGATTTATGCAAGCCAATTAGTAAAGAAGAAGTCTTACAAGCCATACGCACTCTTAAGGGAGGTAAAGCTCCAGCACCGGACGGTTTTGGCCCTGAATTTTACAAAACATTCAGTCAGGAACTCGTCGGTCCCCTTACAGACATGTACCTAGACTCCTTTGATGGGGGCTGTCTCCCCCCTACACTAAACACTGCTAATATCTCAGTTATTCTGAAGAAGGATAAGCCTTCTGACATGTGTGGCTCCTATAGACCAATCAGTCTGATTTCGGTTGACAGCAAACTATTATCAAAACTCCTGGCCAGGCGGCTGGAGAAATTACTTCCTAAACTCATAAATCCAGATCAGACGGGCTTTGTTTATGGACGTTATTCAACCACTAATGTGAGAAGGCTCTTGAATATTATACAATTTACCTCACAATGCAAACAGAAGGCACTGGCCATTTCTCTAGATGCAGAAAAGGCCTTTGATAGGGTTGAGTGGAGCTATCTGTTTGATGTTTTGGGGAGATTTGGCTTAGGGGGAGACTTCCTTAAATGGATCCAAACCATATATCACTCACCTACAGCAGTTGTCATAACTAATGGTCGGCGTTCCGAGCCCTTCCCAATAGCAAGGGGTGTCCGCCAGGGTTGCCCTCTCAGCCCGCTTCTCTTTGCCTTAGCATTGGAACCATTAGCTGAAACTATTCGACTTCATACAGATGTGAAGGGAATAACAATGGGGCATAGGGAAAACAAAATTGCCTTATATGCGGACGACATCCTTGTGTTTTTGTCCTCCCCTCAGCCGTCAATTTCTGCAATAATGGACATTTTCAATAGGTTTAGTGTCATATCTGGTTACAAAATTAATTTTAGTAAATCTGAAGCTATGCCACTGGGAGACCTGAATACTGCAGATGTTTGGGAGAATTTCCCATTCAGATGGTCAAGATCTGGCTTTACTTATTTGGGGATAAAAGTGTCCTCAGACTTGAGGGATCTGCGAAAATTAAATTTTGCCCCAATCTGTTCTTCAGTCAAAAGAGACTTGGATCGATGGCAGAACTTACCCATTTCCCTATTTGGTCGAATCAGTCTTGTTAAGATGAATGTACTCCCTCGACTCTTGTACCCTTTGCAAATGCTCCCGTTATATTTATCAAGGAAAATCATCCTAGACTTAGAGAAGGCATTTTCCAAATTTATTTGGCAAGGCAGAAAACCTAGACAGAGGCTTAAGATATTACAATTGTCTACAGACATGGGTGGGCTTTCTATGCCTAATATGTTGTTTTATAACTGGGCTTGTCATGCGCGGCACTTCTGGGTTTGGTTACATTCGTATGTTGAGAGAGAGCCCTGTATTGATTCCTGGGCCTGCCATCCTTATTCCCCATGGAGCTTAATCACATGTGAGGCAAAGAAGATAAATCCAGAAGTAAAACGCAATCTTATTATTTACAACAGCGTCAGGATATGGCACGATATATCTAAATATCTTGGAAGAAAAAATGTTAAGTCCTCATTGTCCCCCATAACCCAAAATCCTGACTTTCCTGCAGGTGTCAGCTCACCCACGTTCCTCTCTTGGAGAGACAAGGGAATTCATGTAATTGGCGATTTATTGAGAGGTCATACTTTACTGTCCTTCCAGCAATTACAGGAAACATTTAATATTCCCAGGCACCATTTTTTTGGGTATTTACAGATTAGACATTTTGTGTCTTCACTGACCACCTCTTTCTCTACTAACACCCCTTACAGTGATGCTGAAAGATTTCTCCTGGAGCGCAAGGACAGAGGACATCTTATAGCATCATTTTACTCACTTCTGAGTTCTTCCGTTACATACCATTTACCAGACATCTCTTATAGATGGGAAAAAGACTTGAACAATGAATATATTGAAGATGATTGGCTGGCAACTATACGCCTGATAAGGTCCACATCTACTTGTAACCAGCTGAGAGAAACTCAGTACAAGATACTTCACAGGCTGCATATTACTCCTGTTATTTTAAACAAAATTGACCACTCCATATCTCCTCTGTGTACCAAGTGCAACTTAGAAAGGGGGACGTATTTCCATTACTTTTGGGAATGTAAACTAATCTCCAGATTTTGGTCATTTATTTCAAAGGTGGTCAGTGGGATATTTAAAATACAAATTAAGAAAGACCCTGGGGTTTTCCTCCTAGGCCTTCCCTCTAGGGACTTACATCTCACTGTGTCACATCATAAGCTCCTTGATAAACTCCTTCTCGTTGCTCGAAAGTGTATATTAAAAAATTGGATCAAAACCCTTCCACCTAGTGTCACCCTTTGGTACAGGGAGATCTTTGATATCTTCCCTCATGAAAGGCTACAAGCTGCTGTAAAGGGAAAGGACGAATTGTTTTTAATTGTTTGGACACCCTTTCTTGATTATATACCTGCAGATCTGAAAAATCTGCTGTTGATGGGTAGACGGTTTTCTGACTGGCGATCATGAGTGCCTATTGCGGACTGGAGACAAACTAGAACTGTATTTATTTATTTATTTTTTGCCTAACTTTGTATAGCATGTGCTGTCTGTCGGGATGGGGTGGGGGGTGGGGGGGAGGGCTTCTGTTTCTGTGTTTTGTATTGTTAATGTGTTTAAAAACAATAAAGTGTGTTTAAAAAAAAAAAAGAGGGTAGAGCAGCCCACGAAACAGTTTTATTGTTGGTCCTCCCACATCTCAGAGCTAATGTATCTCTGTCACTAAACGTCATTATACACATATTGGTATAAACACTATACAAGATTAATGGTTCATGTGACAAATTAATGGATTGTTTGATTAACTGATTGACTGAAGGTGATTGTGACGCAGTGTCTTCCTGCAGGGTGAACCACTGTGGACTGCAGAGACTGAGACCTGGTCTGAGGAAGTGTGAGTGTGTTTTAGGTCTGTTCAGCATTGAGGGGCTACATGATGACATGGTGGTTAGCACTCTTGCCTCACAGTAACAGGACCGCAGGTTCGGCTCCAGCCTCTTCTGTGTGGAGTTTGACTGATTTTCTTTCTGTAAATGTGATAATACATGAACAGATGATAACCTGCAGCTGTGTTGCTTCTCTCCACCAGATGCATGTGAACTAGAAGTAGACTTAAACACCATCAGCAGAAAACTCAAACTTTCCGACAGCAGTAGGAAAGTAACATGGGTGAGAGATGAGCTGCCGTACCCTGATCATCCTGACAGATTTAACTGGCCCCAGCTGCTGTGTAGAGAGGGTCTTACTGGGCGCTGTTACTGGGAGGTAGAGAAGAAGGGATGGGTGGATGTAGCAGTGACCTACAGAAGAGTCTGCAGGAGGAGAGCCTACAGAGACTCTGCATTTGGAGTGAATAATCAGTCCTGGAGTCTGTTCTGCAGTGATACTAGGTACTGTATCAGTCACAATGACAAAACAATATACTCCTCGTCCTCGTCCTCCCCTATCTCGAACAGAGTAGCAGTGTACGTGGACTGGCCTGCTGGTCTTCTGTCCTTCTACAGTGTCTTCGCTGACAAACTGGTCCACCTCCACACCTTCAACACCACGTTCACTGAACCCGTGTATCCTGGCTTTGGGTGTTCTTTGTCTGGTTCTGGTTTGAGGACACACAGAGGCTCAGTGTCTCTGTGTTCTCTGCAGGACTGAGTGTCCCCCCTGTGGACGGAAACCCTGACTGACTTCAGATCACATGTTGGTCTGGATGGACCAGCAGACCAGGAGGTTCGGGGTTCACCTGTTCTCTGTCTGTAGTTTGTAGAAACTTACGGTGGTAACATTTGTTCACTCTGAACTGTGAAACAGACCTCTCTCTCATCTGATTTCATCATCAACATTTTAACACTAAAATCACATTGATATTTAGAATCTCGGAGGAATTGCCTGAAAAGTTCATTGTTTTTAATACGTTTCTGTCACACAGGTAGACACAAGAACGACTCAGACAGATCAGTTCAGAGAAGCTTCACTAAGTTTAGGTCGGTGGTCAGAGAGGCAAAAAGGTGAATAGGCAAAACTCAGAATACAAAACAGACTTGATTATATCTGGATTATTATAATGCTGTGCAGAGTAAATGTAACTTTCTACTTTGCTACTGATTTTATAATCTTTTTACCACAGATTTTAAGTGCACAGTTTGTGCTCTCAGCTGTCATGTTTAGGCTAGGTAACTCATAGACACGCACCTGCAAGAACAACATACACACACTCACATTTTGTGTATTACAAGCATCGTGAACAGCAGTTATTAGTAACTGGCCAATAGAACTCGGTGTCAGTGCGTCTATCTGTTGTATGGGGGCAGGCTGAGCCCAAGAAGAATTAAATATAAACTCACTCTGACCGATTTCATGCCAGAATGGTGTTATTCTGAGACCAGATCTGCATTACTTCACCTGTGACCAAAATAAAGCCCGGTACTGAGACCTTACTTTATCTCCAGAGTGTGTTTTATCTTGAGCTTCCAATCTACGAACCAGAGAGATTTTACAAAGGGAATAGAGACGAACTGGCAACAGGCAGAATATAAACACAAACAACAAGACTCAGATCAGGGCAGGAAACACAGGAAGCAACAGGCCAACAGGTTTCCCAGAAACTATCACGATAAACATTAGTATCGTTGTTTCATGTTGTTTTAGTTTTATAACCATACTAGAGCATAATAAGTCCATCCTTTTCAACAGCAATTAATTTTATAATCTCAAGAATATCATACATTGGCATTGAAATGTGGAAAATAAATATTAAAATATCCTAGATAAATAAAACATACATAAATTATCTACAACCAAAACAGATAAAATAGACTTTCAGGCTGCTAACCAAACATTACACTTGGATATGTATTATGTATTGATTTATATTCTAAATAACATATATCTAGAAATATAGTTTTTTGCAATTCGCACTGCCTGTCAAACATTTGCAGCATTTCTTAAAACACAACTTGTATTTTAAGTTTGTTTTTACTGTATGTTTGTATTATCAGATCCAACTACTTTTTTCAAGGGCTTGAAGACGTGACATATCTTTACAAATCTGATATAACATGACATCACAGAGGCAGATACATAGAGCTCCTGGCTCTGTCTCTTTCATCTCCTGGAACATTAGAGGCATGGGCAACGCAGTTAAACGTAACAAGATTTTTTGCCACTTGAGATCATTTAGCCCAGACATTATATTCTTGCAGGAGACACACCTGAAAGTCAATCATCACACAAGACTGAGGAATAATTGGATCGGCCAGGTCTATCATTCCAACTTTAACCACAACTCAAGAGGTGTGGCAATCCTCTTTAGGAAGGGAGTCCAATTCGATCATATGAGAACAATCCAAGACCCCAATGGTAGATTTGTCACATTAGTTGGCAAGCTCTACAACACTCCAACCATCCTAGTTAATATTTATGGCCCAAATTGGGATGACCCTCAATTTTTTACTAAAGTAATTGCATCCTTACCTGATGTTAATTCCCATCAGCTCATTATAGCTGGAGACCTGAACTGCGTACTACATCCACAATTAGATAGATCCAATCCCAAACCTGACAGCCAACTGTCCAAGTCTGGAGGTGTCCTTGATTCTTTCATACACTCCTATAGTCTTGTAGATCCATGGAGGAAACTAAATCCAGACGTGAAACAATTCTCTTTCTTCTCACCTGTTCACAAAAGTTACTCAAGGATAGACTATTTTCTTATCAATAATAATCTCCTTCCACATGTTACCAATTCACAATACCATAGTATTGTAGTGTCAGATCACTCTCCTGTACAGTTAGATATTCACTTTCCAGAAAACATCCGACCACAACGAACATGGCAACTTGACCCCTCTCTATTATGCACTGAATTAAAAAAATTTGTGGCTGAACAAATAGACCTTTTTCTTGAAATAAATGACCGTCCGGACATATCACGTCGCACTTTGTGGGAATCACATAGAGCCTACATTAGAGGTCAGATCATTTCTTACGTGGCACATAAGAATAAAGAACACAATAAACGCCTTTTAGAAATTGAGCAGTCTATAACAGACATTGACAAAAAATGTGCAATATATCCTACACCAGAATTACATAAAGAGCGTGTATTATTACAAATGGAATTTAATAACCTTTCTACTCATCAGGTAGTAAGAAATTTGCTTAGAACCAAGCAAAAATTCTACGAACACGGTGAGAGAGCAGGTCGAATGCTCACACATCAACTCCGACAGACAGCCAGCAACTCCCAAATTACAGAGATTAACATTAGTCCAGGTATAACCACAGGTGACCCAAATCTTATAAACAGCCATTTCAAAAATGATTACTCAAATCTATATTTGTCTGACGCGGATACGAATACAGCTAAAATTGAATCTTTTTTGGACTCTCTTGATGCCCCCACTCTGAGTCCAGACACCCGACTCTCCCTTGATCAACCTCTCACCACTGTTAGAAAAATTGCATGAGTAAACCTTCAAAATTGAATTATCTGACACCAACAGGAAAATACCTCACCAATTATTTCTGCGCAGTCTTTGATGGGGAAATGATGAGCTGGAGTCGTCCGAGTTCTCAGTTTAACATAGTTTTATTACAATACGTCAAGAAATGTGAATTACAGAGCTCTGGGATTCACTTTAGGAATCAGTTTAACTGTCCCTGATACACACAGACAGGTTTCAGGTCATGAAGTCTGAAAACCTTGTCTCTACTCCTGCAAAAAACCCCAGTTTTACACTAACATAGTTTAATTATATCAATGAAGGTAGATTTCTTCCAGGAAGTCCAGCCTTCCCCCTCCGCTGATTCGCCAGTCTTCTTTCACACCATCACACATCAGGCCACCTGGGCAAAACAATCACTGCTACCCAGGACAAGACAAGGCATTGTGGCCTGCTAACAAACTTGTTATGACGAACATACAGCCTTATTATGTTCTACAGAAATATAACAACTATTCTTCAGAGTTCTACATGTTCTTTTAAAGGTTAAAAAATATAAGACAGACAATACTACTTTTTGTGATTATAGAATCTTAATTAGTTTAAGCAAATGGAATATATGTAATTAAAGTAATCTTAGTTTTCTACATCAATATTAACACACAAACACAATCAATGTATCAAAATCATATTACCTGATTAATATAAATGCATAGAGATAGACATTATCAAGGTTTCAGTAAATTACGCATGCATAGTGACCTTGTAATGACTGTTGGGAGAAAAATGTCAAAGAGGAAAAGAGAGGAAGACAGTAACATTTCATTTTCAACAAGTATAATATTCAAATTATTCTAACACCACCAACGAGATTCAAGCCGCAATTAACTCCATGCATAGTGGGCGGACTCCAGGACCGGATGGGTTTCCAGTCGAGTACTATAAGATATTCTCTTCCAGATTGGTGCCTCTACTTAAATCAATGTTTGATGAATCGCTAGAGACTGGATGTTTACCACCGACCCTCACCCAAGCAACTATATCATTAATATTAAAGAAAGATAAGAACCCACTTGACTGCTCATCCTACAGACCCATCAGTTTTCTCTGCTGCGTTTATAAAATTCTGACCAAATCTCTGGCAAACCGATTGAATGATGTGATACCATCACTTATACACCAAGATCAGACCGGCTTTATCTCAGGTCGGCAGCCACTTTTCAATCTTCAATGTAATGTATTCCACCCATCCAACACAGCAGCCTGAGGTAATTCTGTCACTTGATGCCGAAAAGGCTTTCGATAGGATAGAGTGGGAGTATTTGCATGCAGTCATAAAGAAGTTTGGATTTGGTGAAACATTCAGCAACTGGATTAGAATTTTATATAGTAGCCCAATGCCGGCTGTGAAAACAAATAGCTTTATATCAGCATATTTTCCAATATATAAAGGTACACGTCAGGGCTGTGGTTTGTCACCATTTCTATTTGACTTAGCCATAGAACCTCTTGCCATTGCAATCAGGGACAATGAGAGGATCAAGGGCATCACAAGAGGAAATACAACCCATAAGACTGCGCTTTACGCGGACGACTTACTCCTTTTTGTCGCCAACCCAAGCCAATCTATACCTCACCTTCTGCAGCTACTACAGGAATTTGGGAGTTTCTCTGGCTATAAACTAAACTTATCAAAAAGTCTACTCTTCCCTATAAATGATATTAGCAGAACACTAGACTATGATGCTTTCCCCTTTAAAACCGAATATCAATCCTTTAAATACCTAGGTGTACATGTAACCAGCACATTTAAAACACTCAAGAAGGCTAACTTTGACAATTAATTAGAACACACAAAAAAGGATCTTGAGAAATGGTCAGGCCTTCCCATTTCGCTGGCGGGCCGCATCAACGCCCTCAAGATGACAGTTCTACCAAGATTCCTGTATTTGTTTGTAACGATTCCTGTCTGGCTCCCAAAACATTTCTTCATCAAATTGGATAGCTATATTTCAGTGTTTATATGGAATCATTCCACACCTCGAATGAAGAAGATCTATCTGGACAGACCTAAATCTGAAGGGGGACTTGGTCTCCCAAACTTTCTCCATTACTACTGGGCATCAAACATTTCCAAACTGGCATACTGGGTGCCTGCATTCTCTGACAAAAAAGGCCTGCCTGGGCAATGATGGAACTTTCATCCATGCATTGATATCCCCTATTTCTCTATTAACAGCTCCCTTGTCGACGCAGGCCAGTAATAGGACTTTTTCTGACCCTGTTGTTTCTAATTCCATTAGAATCTGGGTGCAATTTCGTAAACATTTTAATCTTGATCAGATAAATAGCTTTTCCCCTTTGTCCCTCAACCATCTTTTCACACCTTCACAGATTGATCAGAATTTCGCTAATTGGCATCGGCACAGACTGGTTTTCTTCGCTGATCTATTTGATGAGAATTCCTTTCTGTCCTTCGAAGCCCTAGTTAGAGATCATGATATTCCAAGAACACACTTTTTCAAATATCTTCAAGCCCGTAGTTTTGCCTCCAAACAATTCCCTACTTACCCCGAGCCGCCAAATAAAGACTCAGCATATGATCTATTAAATCTGAATCCATGGAACAGGGGCCTGATCTCTAAGACGTATAATTTAATACATAATATTGATCCTCCAACGCACACTAAAATATGTGAAGCCTGGGAAAGGGACCTGCAAATTGTAATCCTGGATGATGTCTGGGCCAAATGCATCCTCAGCATACACACCTCCTCTATATGTATAAGGCACGGACTGATACAATTTAAGGTATTCCACAGAGTACATTACTCGAATGACAGGTTAGCAAAAATATATCCATCGGTTCTCCCTATTTGTCCCAGATGTGGGAACTCTGTGTCATTGGGTCACATGTTCTGGTCATGTCCCTCCCTAGCTGATTTCTGGTCCTCCATATTTGACTGTCTTTCAGCTTTATGCAACACATCCCTCAAACCCAATCCACTCACTGCTATATTTGGAGTCACACCCTTGGACATGCATACCACAAATACACAAAAGAGAGCAGTAGCATTCTGTAGTCTCATAGCACGTAGGGTAATCTTAATGAATTGGAAATCTAACAAAAGCCCACCCTTCAGGAGATGGATTCAGGAGGTGCTCTTTACTTCAGATAGAAAAGATCAGACATACACTGAAAGGTTCTTGTGACACATTCAGTAAGTGTGGACTCCCTTCATTGAATTTGTGAAGAAGTTGAATCTTTAACAGATCATGTTATCAAAGCACTCTTTCTCTAGTCATCTGTCTGACTAGCCCATTGGTATACCTCTGCAGAACTGGATTTTGTATTTCATTTTGTTTTATTTTATTTTACTTTTTAATTTTTGTACTCTTGGTCCCATGGGAGGGTATAAGGGGAGGGAGAAAGGGAGGGTATTAATATGGGATTATATTTTGAGTTTGTATGTTTGTATATGTATGTATGTATGCTCATTTCTGTATAACTAAAAATGGCTAAAATAAAGTTATAGAAAAAAAAAAAACACAACAGAAAAAAGCACCAAAAGCTGTGAGTGGCGTGAAAAAGAGTGCCGTTGCTCCTTTAAGAAGATGTAAACAAACAGGCATGTAAACGACAATATATCGAGTCCAGAAAAAAACTGTTGTGTCCATTTTATATATCAAACAATAAGTCGATATAGAAATTATGGTGACAGGCCTAGGAAGTAGAACTAAAGACAATCAGGAAACACTAAGATTACAAAATAAAACATGAAATAAAACACCAACATGATGAGATGACGTTACCTTTAGGTTCGGATCAGCGGAGAACCCGGCCAGCCCCCCGGATCCTGAGCCGGTAAACCTCCATCATACACACCAGGAATCAGATTCTAAATTGTTTTTCTGTGTGAATCAACTGTTTAAAGTCCTCTGAACAAGAAGAATGAAATGAAATATGTAAATCTATATATGAATCTTTACTCATCAAAGTATGTACACGAAGTGTTTCTGTGTGATAAAATAATAAAGTTGTATTAAACTGACTGATGGGATGTTTTCAGGTGCTTCTGTATTATTCAGCGTTGTGTGAAATGAACTATTCTAGGAATTTGACTCTGGTTTGTCTCTCTCTCTTGTACAAAAATACAGAAATACAAATAAACAAAAATTAAAAATAGCAAAAAAGACATTAGAAGAAATATGTACACGGTCAGGGTGTACGCGCGCGTGTGTGTGTGTATCTGTAACTGTAATCATGACAAAGATCAAAGGCAATCAGATCAAAGCAATCAACAGAATTAACTGGCACCTGCTAATGTCACGAACATTGACAGGCTGGAATTTCTGGCCTCGAACAGAAAGCATTTTTGGCAAAACCATAATACCTATCATTGATCCGACTTCACTTTGAGCGTCCCGAGTTCTTCCTGAACGTCTACATATGATTTTTTAAAAGAAAAATTAAAAAATAGCTTTGTTAGAGCGATCTAAAAAAACTGTTCCATCTTCCTTTTTTCCGAAATCTTCCGGCGTTTTTAATATGGGAGCCAATGAGGCTGTTGGTGGTGTTGGTGGCGCATCTGTGCGTCGTACGCCAAAACTATAACTCTGACAGCTTTACCAGAGGATTGTGAGTGAGAAGACAAATTTTCCTACGTTTCTATGTATAAATGATTTCTGTAGAGTGGAATTTGCGGCCTGGAGCGCAGTTTTCAAATTTATTTTTTCTCTCCCTCTACACTTTGTGCGAAAACTATACGTGCAATCGCTCTGAAATTTCACAGGACTAGAGTTAAATTCAGGCCGTACAACTTCCTAAATTGGTTTGGAATTTTATGAGCAACGGCGAATGGTGAGGGCCCGAAGTTGACGCAATGCGTTCCGGATGGGCCAAAAAGTGCACGTTTGTGCACGCTGTGCGAAAACGTGCACGGCGATCACTAATAAAAGTAATTCCACACGATTCCCAATTAGGGCGCAACTTTTGACATTTTGACTAGTTACGTGCCAAGGTTTTTATGGAAGAATAATCTATAAATAATAAACATGAGCAATAATGCACGAGGCACTCACCTTCACTGCTAGCAGTGATGGTGAGTGCCTTGCTGCTAAGCTGTGGCACTAAATAGTCCCGGTGAATAACAATTAGTGTGCTTTTGCAAGCAAGCACACAAAATGATGTAAAATTTGAAATATGAGATTTTATATTTATATTTTAACCCTATAAAGCCAAGTGTATCATATTTGATACATACGTTTTTGAGACCTCTGCATCATCAGTGTGATTTTTTCCCCCAGACAAACCTGATCTATACATGTGTGGAAGATAAACAAACTGAGCAACAAATTGCACAAAAATACCAGATCTCGCAAAAAGGATTTGCTGGTTCCACTGGTGGATCTGTTATTGCTGCATGAAAACTTCATATCAGCAGATGTATGATGTAATGTTATATGGAAAAAAATACTTTGCATGTTTGAGGAAAATTTAATAGGTTAGAAACGTTGGGTTTTATATGTTTTTGTTAGTTTTACATATTTTATTTATAAGTTTTCAGATTTATAAACATACATCACAACTACAAGGGAAACATCAGCCCCCCACCCCCACCCTCAGTGATAAACAAAACAAAAGCATGCTCTTATAGGATTCAAAGCAATATAATACTGTACAAATCGGCACCAGCCACTGAATGAGTGTCTGTACACATATGCGGCTGCCTATGTACACATCTATATATACAAACTTACATACATAAACACTAGCACTTTAGGCTATTCTGGATATATAGGACAGAAATGGTTGCCACATTTTGTCAAAGGTTGCAGGGCTGAAAGAAACATTGTATCGAACCCTTTCCATATGTAATAAGTTGATTATTTCTGCTAGCCAGGTTTTGAAAGAAGGCCCATCTTCATTTTTCCAAAGGGTTAAAATAACCATGCCATATTGTAATGTCTTCCGTTGTAAGTGGGTTAAAGCTAGTAGATGTTGGGTCTTGCCCAAAATGGCAGTGTAAGGATCTGTTGTAATATTACAGTTATATACTTCAGAAAAGCACTCAAAAATATCTAACCAGAACTTGTTTAGCTTGGGGCAAGGCCAAAAGAGGTGGCCCAGGGTGCCCTCAGCTGATTTACATTTTGGGCAAATTGGGGAGATAGAAGGGTTAAAAGAATGTAGTTTAGTACAGGAGTAGTGCAGCCTATTAAGTACTTTAAATTTACTAAGTTAGTGTCTGGAGTTTATGGAGCAACTGTGAATGTCCTTAAGGTAAGTTCCCCAGCTATCATCAGTGACCGTAACGCCCAGGTCTTCTTCCCATGCTTCCTTTAAATATTGTGTGGTAACCAGGTCTTGTGCTGCGAAATGATCAACAAATCGAGAGACAAGCCTCCTTGAGTCGGGGGCCTGATTCATAAGAGCGTACAGTTCGATGGCGGCAGGGATAGAATCAAAGTGTGGTTTATTTGTGCGGATGTAATCTCTAATGTGGAGGTAGCGGAAGAAATGTGTATCTGGGAGTGTATACTTTTCCTTTAACAGAGCAAAGGTGGCAAAACGGTTGTCGATATAGAGGTCTGCAATAGTGATGATGCCTTTATTTTTCCAAATTTTAAAAGTACTATCAGTAAGTGAAGGGGGAAAGGCATGGTTATAGCAAACAGGGGTGCAGGTGGAGGTTTTGGGCAAATTAAATGCTTTCCTCATTTGATACCAGATCCTTAGAAAACTTGAAACCATAAAGCCATTACCCGTAGTAGTAGTAGTAGTAGTAGTAGTAGTAGTAGTAGTGGAGATGGTCAGTGAAAAGAGAAGAGCAGGGAGAGAGCTTTTGGGGAGGTCCTGTTAGATTGCAAGCCATGAAGGGGTAGCTGCGGTGACTTTACCTGGATATGCGTCTTTCCAATACATCAATGCTCTAGAATATGCAGCCCAATAGTAGTGCTGGAAATTAGGCAAACTAAGGCCTCCCATAAGTTTGGGCTTAGTTATATGCTTTTTAGAAATACGGTGCACTTTAAATCCCCATACGAAAGGAAGGACTATGGAATCTAATAACTTAAAAAAGCCTTTGGGTATAAATATCGGTACATTTTGGAAGAGATAAAGGAACCTGGGGAGTGCCACCATTTTAATTGCATTAACACAACCTATCATAGACAAAGGCAGCATACTCCAGGTTTCAACGTTGGACTTCAGTTTTTCTATCATATTCAAATAGTTCAGCTTATAAATCAATTTGGGATCTTTGGGGAAAACAACACCTAAATACTTGATTTTATCTGCAGCGATGTGAAAGGGCAAGTTTTTAAGAAAATGTGCATCCAAGTCTCCTGTAAGAGGTAAGAATTCACTTTTGTCCCAGTTAATCGAATAACCAGAGAGTGCACCAAATGTTTTAATGAGATCTAACAGAGGTGGCAGGGATTCTTACGGATCTGAGAGGAATAACACCACGTCATCAGCGTAGAGCAAGATGCGATGATCGACATTACCTAAGATTAACGGGACAATAGAGGCAAGAGGTTCCATTACAATCGCAAATAATAGCGGGCTCAGAGGGCAACCCTGACGGCAGGAACGCTGTAATGAGAAGGGAGGTGATTTGATATTGTTAGTGATAACTGAGGCAGTTGGAGAGGCATAAAGCATTTTGACCCAGGAAGCAAAGTTATCGCCCAAACCGAACTCTTTTAGTGTTGTCAAAATGTACTTCCACTCAACCTGATCGAAGGCTTTCTGGGCATCAAGAGCTAGGATGGAGATCTTTGTCGAATCTCGAGTACACTGTATTCATCAGTCGTCTAACATTAAAAAAAGAAAATCTTCCTGGGATAAATCCAGTTTGGTCATGATTAATGATGTTTGAAATACATTTATTAAGTCTGTTTGCGAGTATTTTGGTGAACACCTTAAGGTCACGGCCAAGAAGGGCAATTGGACGATATGAGGCTGTATCGGTCTCATCCTTATCTTTTTTCAATATCAAGGAGATGTTAGCTGAGTACAAAGATTCAGGGAGTCGATGGGTTGCAATAGAGTGATTGAACATCCGCAACATGATGGGAGCAACCTTGTCTAAGTACGCCTTGTAAAACTCAATGCCAAATCCATCGGGGCCAGCGGTCTTCCCGTTTGGGAAAGAACCTCTGCGACCTCCTCTAATGATACGATTGCATTTAAGTCTATTTGTGCTGAGGAGCTCAGTTTCGGCAGGTGAAGAGCACGAAGGAATTCAGAAATTTGTGTGGTATCAGCAGTGATCCTCGAGGTGTAAAGGTCTTCATAGAACTTACGGAAACATTCATTAATTTCTTTTGGGTCTGTGGAAATTATCCCAGTTTTGGTTTTGATTTTATGAATTGTTCTGCTAGCCTGAACGCTTCTAAGCTGGCGTGCCAGTAACTTATCTGGTTTGTCAGTCAGCTCAAAGTGTTTTTGCTTTACCTTTAAAAGCATCTTACTCACTTGGTCAGAGAGAATAGAATTATATTTCAATTTCTGTTTAATTATATCATTCAGTTTGGAATCTGAGAGAGATGTTCTGTAGTCACTTTCGAGCACTGACAGCTGAGCAGTGATTTCTGATAGCTCCTTCTGTCGATCTTTCTTCTGTTTTGTCTCGTAGGCTATAATATGTCCTCGCATTACAGCCTTAAAGGCTTCCCATGAAGTAGAGTCGGTCACGTCAGGAGTGTCATTGTGGAATAAATAGTCTGTAATTAAGTTGGCTGTATGTTGGTGAAATTTCATATCATTAAGAAATAATGGATTGAATCGCCAGTTAAATACGGGTTTTGCTCTACCAAAATCTATCTTTAGTTCAACCGGGCTGTGATCAGAAATTAAAATGTTGTGGTATTTGGTAAAAGTTACATCGGAAGTTAATTTAGCATCTATTAGGAAATAGTCAATTCTTGTATATGATTTATGCACAGGCGAAAAGAAAGAGTAATCTCTATCAGTCGGGTGCTGTAACCTCCAGATATCAACAAGATTCATAGAGCCAATTAGATTATTCAGGGCATTGGTCGAGTTAGAAGGAGTAGTAGGACGAGTGGAAAGCCTATCAATAAAGCAGTCTAGAATAGCATTGTAGTCACCCCCTGCAATTAAGTGAGTGGTTGATAAATCTGGGATAAGATTAAAAACCTTCCTAAAAAATCCAGGATCGTCAAAATTGGGTGCATATATGTTTAAGAAAGTTACATGTTGTGACAAAATATGGCCTGTGACAATGAGTCAGAGATGGTTGAAATATGTTCAAATGGGACATTTCGACGGATTACTATGGCTACACCTCTGGCCTTAGAAGAAAAGGTTGACTGATATATCTGAAAATCCAACTACATTTTAACATCCACTGCTCAGTGTGTTTTATATGAGTTTCTTGCATGAAAATAATGTCCCCAGATAAGGATTTTAAATGGAAGAAAACCTTGCCTCTCTTTAAGCTGGTCCTTAAACTTCTGACATTCCAGCTAAGTAAGGTTAGGTTGCCATGTGGCGAAATGGGGGAACCATTAGCGGCCATGAAAGAACATTATATATATATAATGTTCTTTCATGGCCGCTAATGGTTCCCCGGTAACTTATGTATAAATACATAAGTTACCGTGGCATATAAACAATAATAATGGCATTGGTGCAAAATAAGAAGAGCATAAAATAAATGTACAACAGAAAAACAACATATAGCTCCCTTCCCCTGTCCACTTCCCCAAACGAAGTGAAACACGCATTCCCCCATGTACCTTGAGAGACAGCTGAACACTACACGGGAATGACTAAACAGACTACTTTCTAAAGCCCATGAAAAAAACATGGTTACCTTAATGGTGGACTCACTGAACAGTCCCATTCACCCTCACATGTCCGTAACACTTGCTCTTGTAAGCGAAATTGAGCAAAACTTTGGTTTTAACTAAACAAAACTGGGAAGCCAGAAAACCGCAGGTTCCTCGAACACACCTGGAAATAGTGTCCAGACTCCGTGGTTAAGGTCAGTTAAGTGGTGGCAGTAGGTGTAACAAACCTGTCTATGAAATATTCAGCATCTGCAGGCACCTGGAATATTTTCTGTTCCGCTCCTAAGGTGAAGATGAGCCGCGCGGGGAAGAGGAGGCCGTGTTTAATTCCCGCAGCTCTCAGTTTCTTCTTGGCTCCGTCAAAGGCGCGGCGTTGTTCAGATACTTCAGGTGAGAAATCTGGATATACGCTGATCTGGGCTCCGTTGAAAGACAGAGGAGACTGCAGGCGCGCTGTCGAGCTAGCTAGGTTAAATTACGTCATAAATTAATTGGTAATTTCTGTGGTTTTATCTACTTTTATTTTATTTTTAAATTAGCAGGATGCTTTTTCGTGTATTTGAGCGATACAAGTGCCAATTAATCGGTAACCTCAGTCTGATCAATAAGAAAAGGCTTGGAAAAATTGTTCTGTTATGTCAAAAGATCATTGGCCTTGACCTGGAACACATTGGCAATATTTACCAAGTCAGAGCCACTAGGAAGGCAAAGGCCATACTGTCAAACCTCCTACATCCTCTACATGCAGAGTTTCGACTCCTGCCACTAGGAAGGAGATATACTTACAGGAAGAGGGCCAAAACAAACAGATACCTAAAATCATTTGTTCCCTCAGCTGTTAGCTTCCTAAACAAACTAGGATAGTAGCTTTGTCTTTCTTAAGCAATGTAAATGATTGCATTCCATGATGTCTACCATATGCTTTTATGCTTTAATGTTTTTATGTTCTGTGTTTGTATTTATTATGATTATTTGTTTGTTGTGTGACATTTTTAACTACTGAATGCAGAACAAATTGCCCCTCAGGGACAATAAATTTATCATCAAAAAATAAAAAATTATTGCACGTTTCACTTCCACTTTAAGGATTTTTTCCTTCTCTGGAAAGAGGTGGATTTTGGCGAACATGGAGCGCGGCCGTGAAGGTGAAGACTGCGCGCCTATGCGATGCGCCCGGTCCACTTTGAGTCCGCTGGGGAAGTTATTTGTCCCAAGCAGTTGTGGCAGGAACTGTGCAACGAACTGTGTTGGGCTGCCCTTCTCAACCTTTTCTGGTAAGCCTGTGATTTTAATGTTCAAGCGTCGCGAGCGGCTCTCGAGGTCAATCAGCTTGCGCTTTGTAGCTTTGTTGGTGTCCATCAGCTCCATGCACCGCTTCTCCAGGTCTGCAATTCAGGACTCGTGGTCCGTTGTACACCCCTCTAAGTCCTCAATGCGGGCCGCATGGTCGGCCAGGGAAGTTTGGACGAGGTGCAGTTTTGAGTCCAGTGCATTGAACCTAGTAGACATGTCTTGGTCCAGTTTTCCGATCCGAGCGGTGGAGCTGCTAGCTAAATCGGCTTGGCTGCTAGCATCGTCCTCTTCTTCAACAGCAATAGCAGCTTTACCCTCTTTCTTGGAGGCTGCTTTTGGGTTTGTGAGCTTCCCTTTGGCAACATTTCTTCCGGTGGTGCTCATAATTAAACTTTCGTAGTGCAAGTGTGGGTTATAAATTTAGTTTTAGTGAGGGTGCGACAGAGCCTCTCAGGAAAGCGTCTGATCCATGCGGTGCTCGTTAGCGCCCCCCTGTTTTTGTTAGTTAAACAAAATCAAACTGTGAGTGACTATGACTAGTGCACAAAAAGACCTGATGTATCAAATATGATACAAATTGAAATTCATATATGCAAATTGATTATTCCCCCCCCCCCCCCCCCCCCCCCCCCCCAGCAGGTTCAATAAACACTCCAGTTTGAAACATTAGAATTTTCTGGCAATGATTTCATGGTTCAGGCTTTATAGGGTTAACTGTTGCTTCATGAAGAGTGGAATCTCTGAGCGACCCTGAATGCATCACTCCATCTCTCCTCTCTCCCCCTCTCTCCTCTCCTCCTCTCACCGCACCGTTGGGGCGTTCCTCCTCTCACCTTTCCTCTCTTGCTGGGTTGGATCGGCCTCTCGGCAGCTCAGAGCTCGGCAGGGACCCGGACCCGGACAGGACCCGGACCCGGACCCGGACTCGGCGGAGGAGCAGGATTTGGTCGGGGTGCGGGTGCCGGAGCGGATCATGCGGTCCTGAGCGGAGTGGCGGTGATGCGGCGCGCTGACGGCGGTGAGAGAGAGAGAGCAGGATGGGACACAAGCAGAGCACGTTCACCGACGAGCAGCTGGAGGCGTTTCAGGTCCTCATCACACACAACCAGCATCCATCACGATATCATTATTATTATTTATTATTATTGTGATTGAGACATCCTTCAGCAGCAGCTCGCTGATTGGCTGCAGCTGCTCTCATCCTGCTGACTCTCTGTTTGTTTACAGGACTGCACCTTCTTCACCAGGAAAGAGATCCTGCGGTGAGTCCACCCTATAATAATAATAATAATAATAATAATAATAATAATAATAATAATAATGATGATAATAATAATAACAATACCAATAATAATAATAATAATGATAAAGTACACCTACATTAGCTGGAGGCAGGGGGCGGGGCTACAGCTTACAGCTTACATAAAGAAGACTGTCTGATTCATGTTTAACTTCCTGTCACAATAATATTACATTATGTTATTATATGATCACCAAAATCATTTGTTATTGTCATAATATACCGCTGATATAAAGATTATATGGTCATAAGAAAAGATGACATCACTGAATCTTTCTTCTAGAAAGTGAAGAACATTAAAATATCATAAATAAATAAAATGGACTAAAACAGGTACGATGACAGAGAGTTAATTATTTTCTCTTCTTTCACTTTAAACGTTTTTTATTTTATGCAAACAAACAAACAAACAAGGAGCGCTATCTGTTGCAGGTTACACGGCAGGTACCGAGAACTCGCTCCACATCTAGTGCCGCTGGATTACACCAACAACCCCGAGATCAGAGTCCCTCTGACGCTGATCGTCACCATGCCGGAGCTCAAGGTACTAATCCATCTGATAACCCACGAGTCTCCTCTTTACTGACATACCCACTTTATGCTGATAATACACAAGTCTCTTTACAGGCATGCCCACTTTATGTTGATAACCCACGAGTCTCCTCTTTACTGACATGCCCACTCTATGTTGATAACCCCACGAGTCTCTTTACAGACATGCCCACTTTATGTTGATAAGCCACGAGTCTCCTCTTTACTGACATGTTGATAACCCACAAGTCTCTTTACTGACATGCCCTCTTTATTTAAAAAAATAGTAAATAAAAATAAATATAAATAAAAAAATACACCACCGAGTCTCCTCCTTTACAGACATGCCCACTTAATATTGATAACCCACAAGTCTCCTCTTTACTGACATGCCCACTTTATGCTGATAATACACAAGTCTCTTTACAGGCATGCCCACTTTATGTTGATAACCCACGAGTCTCCTCTTTACTGACATGCCCACTCTATATTGATAACCCACGAGTCTCTTTACAGGCATGCCCACTTTATGTTGATAACCCACGAGTCTCCTCTTTACTGACATGCCCACTCTATGTTGATAACCCACGAGTCTCTTTACAGACATGCCCTCTTTATGTTGATAACCCACGAGTCTCCTCTTTACAGACATGCCCACTTTATGTTGATAAGCCACGAGTCTCCTCTTTACTGACATGTTGATAACCCACGAGTCTCTTTACTGACATGCCCTCTTTATGTTGATACCCCACGAGTCTCCTCTTTACAGACATGCCCACTTCATATTGATAACCCACGAGTCTCCTCTTTACTGACATGCCCACTTTACGCTGATAACCCATCAGAAGATGTGACATCAAAGAAAAATACCATCTTGTGTGTGTGTGTGTGTGTGTGTGTGTCCTGACAGGAGAACCCTTTCAGGGACCGGATCGTGGAGACGTTCTCCGAGGACGGACAGGGGAACCTCACCTTCAACGACTTTGTCGACTTGTTTTCTGCACTTTGTGAAACTTCTCCTCGAGAACTCAAGACCATCTACGCCTTCAAGATCTACGGTGAGACACAAACAATTATAAATAAATATAAATAATAATCACAATCATCATAAACACCACCTACAGAGGTCAAGGGTTAAACACGTGAAAATGTTAATGTGAACTCATCAGGACGCCTGTTAGTGTTTAAATGAATGTCTCACCCTCTGTGTCTCTGTCTATGTGTGTCTGTCTGTCTCTGCTTCTCTGTCTTTCTGTGTCTGTGTCTCTTTCTCTCTGTGTCCCTCTGTCCCAGACTTTAACAGGGACAGCTTCCTCTGTAAGGAGGACCTGAGACAGACGGTGAATAAGCTGACCAAAGGGGAGCTAAGTCCAGAGGAGGTGACACTGGTTTGTGATAAGTCCATTGAGGAGGCGGACCTGGACGGAGACAGGAAGCTGTCCTTCTCAGACTTCGAGAACATGATCTCAAAGGCTCCTGACTTCCTGAGGTACAACTTCTACTGCAGGATAAGTACGAGTACGGCAGTACAAGTACTGTTACCACAGAATAAAATATCAATCTGCATCAACATGAACTGAAACTGAATTAAAAGTTCTGGTTCTGTGTTCTGCTGTGTCGTTTAATCTGTAATAATAACAACATCATTTATTAGTGATTATATTTAAATATCAGTAAATAAAACTCCCATAGACTCTCATAGGAGTCTATGGGAGCTGTGGTAGAGACTCTCATAGGAGTCTATGGGAACTGTGGTAGAGACTCTCATCGGAGTCTGTTGTAGGAGTTCTTTGGTTCCTACAGATGAAACTGATCCTGTTTGTGTGTTTCTGTCTGCAGTAACTTCCACATACGAATATGAGACAGCAGCAGCTGAGGACGGACGTCTCACCTGGACTTGGTGCCTGTCCTCTCTGGAGACAGTCTGCTGAGGACTCAGAGACTCAAAAGGACATTCAGAGAGGAAGACGCTGCATGAAAACTCTCTTTGTTTGGAGCCACAAACCAACACGGGGCTAATTTATACCAGGACGCCGTCTGATGTCTCCTCGCTGGGGGACAGACTGGTGGACAGACCGGTGGGACAGAGTGGACAGGGCTTTTCTGACTTCAGTGCTTTGGTAAAGCACAGTTTAAGGGCAGACCGCTGTAGAAGCTTCTGGTGCAAACTGACAATCATGAATCATGAATCGTTCTGATGGAAGGGCTCTCATCATCGCTGACTCAGCTTTTTAACCTTTTAGAACAGCTTTCACTGTTTTCTGCCTAGAATCTAATAAAACATTTTCCTGTTGCTCCATGAAGGTTTTTATTATCACAGAGCAAAGATGAGGTTCCCTTTAGATATACATACATAGATATTATAAATATTCATACATAGAGATTATATCCATAGAGACAGAAAGCTGTTTTATTAGTTATCATTTATTACAGTTTATGTTAAAGTTACGACTCAAACTGATGAAATATGAATCAGATTGTAGTTCAGTAAAAACGTGTTCAGTTATGTTTGAATCACATGTTTAATGTGTTTCACTCTGCTTGGAAACAGTTCAGGGCTTTTTATAGTAATTCAGTGTCTTTTTTATAATTTTGTATCTTGTTTGGTCATTTTACTTTTTTTTTTGGCTCAATCTTTTAGGTATTTTTATATATGTTTTATGTATTTATTTATTTATTTTACCTTTTTTGTATTTTTCAAATCTTTTTTTCATCATTTTACTGTTTTTTGGCATATTTTACATATTTTTTGGGGGTATTTTTTAATGTATGTTTTGGTATTTTTACATCTTTTTTTTTGTCTTTTTTCATGTCTCCTGGTGAAGGTCCTGGTTTGTTTGAAAAAAAACAAACATTACATTTGAAATATCACAAACCTGCCTTCATAAAAATAAACATTATTAAACACACACACACACACACACACACTCACACATAGTGTCTGGTTTAGCAGAGGCCCGGCAGCAGCAGACTGGCTGACTCTGCAGGTTTCAGGTTTCAGGTGAACATTCATCCTGATAATCAGAGCAGCCGACTGTGAGAGACTCCGAGTCCTGCAGAGTCCACCTGCTGCTCAACCACTGTTCACCTGAGGTCTGCAGGGGCCCACAGGACCCCACCAGACCCTGTAGGACCCCACCAGGCCTCTCCAGACCCTGTAGGACCACACCAGGCCCCTCCAGACCCTGCAGGACCACACCAAGCTTCATATCAGCCAGAAAGGAGCTGCCTCGGTTTTACTCTCTGTGGCCTGTTTCTACGCAACATAATCATTATAATGTCTATATGATATAGAATCAATATAATGTGTATATATAATCTATATATATAATCTATATAATGTCTATCTATAATAGAGAATCTATATAATGTATACATTAAATATAGAATCTATATAATGTATAAATATATAATATAAAGTCCTGTATGGGTTCTGGTCTCAGGCTCCATCAGTCCGGCGGGTCGATGGTCTGCAGGATTAGGTTTCCTCCTGTGGACCGGCTCCATGGATCCTGGATCAGGTTCAGGTTGATGTGATTTGGGTCCCTGAGCTCCGTGTTTATATAAAGACATACAGGAAGTCTGAGGGATTCTTCTTCTCCAGCTTTTAGTGTCAGAGACAATCAGGTTAAATCAAGTTGATTCAGTTATCAAACAACTTAAATATTCTGATATGAAACAATATGAATAAAAGCTGTTTGAATAAAAACCTAGAGAGTACAGATTCTGTCAGAACAGACACGATCAGTAGTTATCACACATTGACAGGAGCTGACCATGAGGTGGTGCAGCAGCAGACAGGAAGCCTCTCAGCTCAGCAGCTGTGTTGCAGGGCCATCTGGTGGCTGGAGGTGGGACTGTCAGCCTCACGAGGACCAATCAGATCTAAAAACAGATAATAAACCAATCAGATCTAAACACTGATAATTAACCAATCAGATCTAAACACTGATAAATGATCAGAAGAACTTAGAATAATAACTGACAGTAATTATACAATGAGAATAAACGAAAAAATTAGAATATTTTAATTAACAATATTTGTGCCCAAATTTTTTTCTCCTCAACGTTCATCCAAAGATATTTAATAATTATTATTTATAGTGCTGATCAACACTTTATTCATTGTATAACCATGATAATATCCACCATGTGTTTTATTGCATCCACACGAACACTCAGTCAGTCCTTTTTATTTTAAAAGATTTAAATCAGTTTAGTGTCGGTGGAAGACATCAGGTGACGTAAGACACATGGCGTGTGTGACGTCACATTCAATATTGACATTATTTGTTCCATGGTGTAATGGTTAGCACTCTGGACTCTGAATCCAGCGATCCGAGTTCAAATCTCGGTGGAACCTGATGTTTCTTTTCTTCACGACTGATCAGACAGAGTTTAATCATGTTTAATAACGTGACAACATATGTTTATATTACCATTACCATTATTATATATATGAAATGAAAGTTTAAGAATATCTATTAAAACCTTCAATGTATATTGAAGGTTTGATTATATATATATATATATATATATATATATATATATATATATATATATATATATATATAATGTGTGTGTGTGTGTGTGTGTGTGTGTGTGTGTGTGTATAGGTATTTAAATTAACATTAACAAATTAACAAATGCTTTATTGAAAATGAATAAATTAAATGAAATATTAATGTTGTGTCCTGGGCGTGTCTGTAAAGAATTCAGATATCCAGAGGTCAGCCTTGGCGCTTTAGTTTAGGATGTTCTCCAGCCTGCAGCCTCTGAAGGGTTAAACCTCTCCGTGTCTGGACTGTTTCAGCTTGTGATCACAGAGACTCTGGACCCTGACGTGTTCCCTCTGCTCTGAAAGGTCAAAGGTCACGACATGTAAATGAGCCACAGTTCCAGCTTAGTGTTGTTCACTGAGAGCCAACAAACTGTTCAGATAACTGTCAGACTCATCAGAGGACCATAAACCACCGAGTCACTGCAGGAACCTTTAACAGAGGAACTACAGATCACTTTAATCTGATGAGCTTCACCACAATGCAGGAGACAGATGCAGTGAGACATCATTTAACATAATTTCATAATCAGATTTTATGTTTTTTTATGGTAAACATGTTTTAACTTTATATTCAGACAGAAACGGACTAAAGAGAGCTGAAAGTGACTGACTGGAGCATGAAGAGGTGAACGTGAGCTGTTGGTAGCAGCAGAGATGAAAACAAGAGTCAGCTGTTTAATAAAAGCTTTGAAAATGCAACACACACACATGCACACACACACACACTGAGAACACACACACATACACTGAGAACACACGCGCACACATATAGTGTCCTGTGAGGGTTGTGTGCTGAAAAAATGTTTAGTCTTACACTTTTTTCTCAATGTGTTTCTCCCTAAATGGCCTCTCATATCCAACCAAGCACCGCCACACACACACACACACACACACACACACACAGACACACACACACACACACACACACACACACACACACACACACACACACACAGACAAACGCACTCACATTAACACACACAGTGTTGACCTCCCTGATCGAAATAATTACTGTAATTTTACTGTCGGTTTACAATAAACTGAGTTTTTGTGTGAGTGTGTGTGTGTTTTCTCTGTGTGCGTGTGTGTGTGTGTGTGTGTGTGTGATGGAGGTGTCCTCAACAGCAGCAGGTCAGATGAGGCGAGCGTGTGTGTGTGTATGTGTGTGCCTCTCCAGCTGGTTTCCCACAGAGTTTTGAACAATGTGAGTTATTTCCCTGGTTGGCTGCTGTCTGCTGCCGGGGGGTCCGGCTCCACACACACACACACACACACACACACACACACGCAACATATTCTAATCAAGGGAACGTTTGGACTCGTCTCCTCCTGATGGGAATGAGCCGGATTTCCTCAGCCGCCGCACTGCCAGAGTAAAGCCGAGCCTTTCGGCCCGGCGCGCCGCGAACACGGACCCTGGAGAGCCAACAGGAAGCTTCCAGCAGCTCAACCCACTGACCCCGAGCCTGGAGCCGCTGGAGCCTGGAGCCTACAGCCGCTGGAGCCTGGAGCCGGGAGCCGGACCACCGGGTCGTCTGAGGACACACACCTGGTTCATCCACGGGACGGCTTCCTAGAAACCATGGCATTACGTTGTAAAGACCACAAACTGGATTCAAGGAAACGTCCTCAGAGACTCCAGAGCTTGCTCCATGTTCACACTCAAACACACAGGCAGCTTGGCCGAGTACCATTTCTTTTTTCAACCGTCTGTTCCTCTGTGGAGGGAAATCTCTGGGCTGCTTCAGTGAGATGGATGTTTGGAACAGACAACTGCAGCAAAGAAAACCTCAAGATGAACTGTTCATGTGATCACCTCATGGTATATAAGATAAACTGTTCATGTGATCACCTCATGGTATATAAGATAAACTGTTCATGTGATCACATCATGGTATATGAGACAAACTGTTCATGTGATCACATCATGGTATATAAGATAAACTGTTCATGTGATCACCTCATGGTATATAAGACAAACTGTTCATGTGATCACCTCATGACTTATCAATTCATCCATCACAGTATCACATCCATCACAGTAAAATTTATAAAATGACTTCACAGTAAATATCAACAAAAAGCTGCCAAGAGATCGATTAATAATTTAATATTTATTTTACGGTACTGAGGTACTTCAATATAATTTCACAGCTTCAGATGTTAAAAAAAGTTAATTTTTGGATTCAAGCTTCCAGCGAGCTAAAACATGAATCTGCAGAATCAGAACACGAGAAACAGCAAAATATATTTTATTAAAACTAAAACAGAGAAACAGTTTTAAATCAGCTTGTGTTGAGTTTGATGCCCTCTGTGGAGCGTTTCCATCAGCACCAGACTCCCTCATAAAACCTTCAGTCCTGGTTCTGGTTCTGCTGGGCCCCCTCCAGCAGCAGCGGTCCAATCCTGGTTCTGGTTCCAGCTTGAGTCTGAGCTGCAGGACTTCATGTTTAAAGTGAATGTATAGAATCTTTCAGACTCTCTGAGGTCATCAGGAGGTTTCAGTTCCAAACGGCTTCCAGCTGCTGTAATAAAGGTTGAGCTTCTCGTCCTGGAACACCTCGAACCGCGGCAGCCTGCTGAGGGAAATGAAACACACTCTGGGTCAAAGGTCACCATCAGCCGTCCCACGAGTCTTAAAGTTTAATGTCTTTACTTAGTTTTTCCACTTTTATTCCACAGTTTTTTATTTTTAGTACCTGAGTTTCTGTCAGTTTAACATTAGATCACACACACACACACACACACACACACACACACACACACACATACACACATATATATTAAATTATGTATTCTACATTCCTAAGTGGCTCTATGAGTTAATGATGCAGCTTTACTTACGTTTGTTATTTTTAAATTTGGTTTTCTTTTGTGTTTCTTGGGACATTCATCAAATAAAAATCAAACATCAGCAGAATAAAAATCTGAAAAAGTTTAAACTTTATTCCTATCAAAGAACGAGTGAACATTTTACATCATATCTGAGTTGTTGTTGTTTTTTTTTTTTGTTTTTTTTACATTATTTTAATAGAAAATTCACAGTTCAAGTGATGATACAAGAAAAGACCATAAATAGTTTGATTCAAAAACAAAAAGAGAAAATGAGAAAGAGAGAGAGAATGATGATGATAATAATAATAATAATAATAATAATAATAATAATAATAATAATAATAATAATAATAATAATAATAATGCTGGAGGAGGAGAATCAGAACTCAACACAGTTCAAATAAAAATGCTCCATGTTTCATCATAAAAACATTCAAAGATCCTGAAGATTAAACTAAATATGAATTTACTTTATGAAATTTCACATTAGAAACCAGTAAAAAACAACAACCCTTTAATATTTATTTGAAAACGGCTCAGTTATTAAGGAATTCATCAACTTTTTCACATCGATGAGAAATATGTCATATTTAAGTTAAAACAGACTTTATTTCTCACTTGTTGTATATTCTAATATCTATGAATTATCATAAACAAAGCTGCATTAAACTTTTTCTCTCCAGGATCAAACGTTTATTCACCTTAATGTTTGGAAGTTTGTGCTTTTATTCTGAAGGTTAGATGTCCAAACAGGAAGCCTGCAGCCCCCCCCCCCCCCCAATAATAATAATAATAATAATAATAATAATAATAAAAATGTTATTTGAAAAAATTAAGAAGTATAAAACAGAAAATGTGCCTGAAACTGAATTTGTGCTTTTGTTTTGAAAAGATCCTTGTTCCTGTTGCTCTGATGCAGAAAACAAACAATGTGAAAATATCTTTAAAAATAATCTAAAGTAGATTCAGATCGACGATCAGTTCGACAGTTTGTCTTCGTGTTTCAGCGCCGTGACATCATTGGACGGGAGTTTATCTGCGCATTAAAGGCACATGAAGACGGAGGTGAGGCCCCGCCCCCTGACCAGGCCCCGCCCCGGACCAGGCCACAGGGCGCCGCGTGTCAGATCCTTCAACAGTTCAGAAGGACAGTGCTCTGCAGAGTTCCTCCTCGCAGCTACTGCAGCTTCTCCTCGTTGTTGTTGTTGTTGTTGTGGTGGAGGCTCAGGTTAAGGTCAAAGCCTGACTCTTTCCTCAGCGCACGTGGCATCAGCTTCTTCTTGACGAACAGTTTCTGCAGGAAGCGGTTGCTGATGCTGAAGGGGCAGTAACTGTGGATGAAGTACATGAGGCCGACGCCAGGCCCGGCGAAGTAGCGTGGCGACGGCGCCGGTGCCAGCAGCGCCTCCACGATGGTGTCCACCACCACACTGAGGTCCGGGTTGGCCTGCCGCGCGTAGCTCTGGAACAGCTCCTTGGTCTCGGACATGTAGTCCTCACCATACTCCTCCAGCAGCGCCGGGGACAGACCCTGCAGCAGCTGCTTGTGCTGCTGCTCCCAGTAGGCCTGGTTACTGGTCTGACCTGCGGAGACAGCACAGGACTGGTTAATGTGGTTTACAGGGACAACAACAGGATGAAAGAGGCTGTGAGGACCTGCTGCCTTTAGAGGACTCTGCTCCGAGGAACATGTTGGAACATGAAACTGAGTCAGCAGGCGGCGCTGGATTACACAGTGGGGACTTCAGGATTACAGGGACAATAGCAGGATAAAGTGTTCACATCAGCACAAAACCGTGAACTCATCATAACCTCCTAGTTAACTCTTAAAACTCATCATATCCTCCTAGTTAACTCTTAAAACTCATCATAACCTCCTGGTTTCACTCTTAAAACTCATCATAACCTCCTGGTTAACTTCTATAACTCATCATAACCTCCTTGTTACCTCCTATAACTCATCATAACCTCCTTGTTAACTTCTATAACTCATCATAACCTCCTTGTTACCTCCTATAACTCATCATAACCTCCTTGTTAACTTCTATAACTCATCATAACCTCCTTGTTACCTCCTATAACTCATCATAACCTCCTTGTAAACTCCTATAACTCATCATAACCTCCTGGTTAACTTCTAAAACTCATCATAACCTCCTGGTTAACTTCTAAAACTCATCATAACCTTCTTGTTACCTCCTATAACTCATCATAACCTCCTGGTTAACTTCTAAAACTCATCATAACCTCCTTGTTACCTCCGATAACTCATCATACCCTCGTGGTTAACTTCTATAACTCATTATAACCTCCTTGTTAACTCCTATAACTCATCATAACCTCCTTGTTAACTCCTAAAACTCATTATAACCACCTGGTTAACTCCTATAACTCAACATAACCACCTGGTTAACTTATATAACTCATCATAACCTCCTTGTTACCTCCTATAACTCATCATAACCACCTGGTTAACTTATATAACTCATCATAACCTCCTTGTTAACTCCTATAACTCATCATAACCTCCTGGTTAACTCCTATAACTCATCATAACCACCTGGTTACTCCTGTAACTCAACATAAACTCCCGGTTAACCCCTGTAACTCATCATAACCTCCTTGTTAACTTCTCAAACTCATCATAACCTCCTGGTTAACTCCTGTAACTCATCATAACCAACTGGTTAACTATTGTAACTCATCATAACCTCCTGGTTTACTGTAACGCATCATAACCTCCTGGTTAACTCCTATAACTCATCATAACCTCCTGGTTAACTCTTATAACTCATCATAACCTCCTGGTTAACTGTAACTCATCATAACCTCCTGGTTTACTCCTATAACTCATCATAACCTCCTGGTTAACTCCTGTAACTCACCATAACCTCCTGGTTAACTATTGTAACTCATCATAACCTCCTGGTTAACTATTGTAACTCATCATAACCTCCTGGTTTACTGTAACGCATCATAACCTCCTGGTTTACTCCTATAACTCATCATAACCTCCTGGTTAACTCTTATAACTCATCATAACCTCCTGGTTAACTGTAACTCATCATAACCTCCTGGTTTACTCCTATAACTCATCATAACCTCCTGGTTAACTCCTGTAACTCACCATAACCTCTTGGTTAACTCCTATAACTCATCATAACCTCCTGGTTAACTCCTGTAATGCATCATAACCTCCTGGTTAACTCCTATAACTCATCATAACCTCCTGGTTAACTGTAACGCATCATAACCTCCTGGTTAACTCCTATAACTCATCATAACCTCCTGGACAACTATTGTAACTCATCATAACCTCCTGGTTAACTTCTAAAACCCATCATCACCTCCTGTTTAACTCCTGTAACGCATCATAACCTCCTGGTTAACTCCTATAACTCATCATAACCTCCTGGTTAACTCCTATAACTCACCATAGCCTCCTGGTTTACTCTTATAACTCATCATAACCTCATGGTTAACTGTAACTCATCATAACCTCCTGGTTAACTGTAACTCATCATAACTTCCTGGTTAACTCCTATAACTCACCATAACCTCCTGGCTAACTTCTTTAACTCATCATAACTTCCTGGTTAAGTCCTATAACTCATCATAACTTCCTGGTTAACTCCTATAACTCACCATAACCTCCTGGTTAACTTCTTTAACTCATCATAACCTCCTTCTTAACTCCTATAACCCATCATAACCTCCTGGTTAACTCATGTATGTTGTTACAGTCTCCTGAACATGAACACATGATGACAGTGTGTTTTTAAACCCACACTAGGAACACAAACGCAGAATGCGGTTTCGATTGGCCAACAGCTCTTTAATCACATCCACCCTGCAGGAAAGTCAGCAAATTTTAATGTGTGTGCGTGTGTGTGTGTGTGTGTGTGTGTGAGAAAACAGATGGTCTGTCCCACATGTGGTCCTCATTAGAACAGTTTTCTCCTCAGCGGGAGGGCTGTCATCATGTTCAACATGGGGCCAAACCACAATACACACACACACACATGGTCTGTAGGTAATCACAGTGCCAGGAAGAGGAGTGCAGTTTACTCTGTAACAATCAGGATCACTGACCATCTGATTGGCTGTTTCTACGTCTCACATCAACACGTGTGTGTGTGTGTGTGTGTGTGTGTGTGTGTGTGTGTGTGTGTGTGTAGGGGGGCTCACCGGTCCTGAAGGAGGACGGCAGGACGGTGGACACTTTGACACCCCAGGGCTCCAGCTCGTGTCTCAGTGTGTTGGTGAGGAGGTTCAGTGCTGCTTTGGACGCTCCGTAGGCCGCCAGGCAGGGGAACGGCTGGTCACCTGCATAGTGACATCATCATGAAATCAACATGACATCACAGTCCCAAAACACACCCAACGTGCAGCACAGCAGGTGTGTGTGTTTCCATTCATCCAGCAGTTTCATGCTTTTATTCTGTCATTTTATTATTTTTGACACAGTTTCTGGCACATTGAAGTGCAGCGTGGGCGCCACATGGAGAGAGGAGCCAAAGATCTATTCACACAGTTTTATTCTGTTTTAGAGGTCAGCACGGGATTAATGACAAGGCTGCAGAGAGATATCACACAAAGATCTGTGGGGATCTGATCACACGCCAGAGTCTCCTTCAGTGAACTCAGATATCTGAATAAATGTGTTCAACATCCCCACGAGTCTCTACAGACTTTATGTGATTTTAATCATTGTGCGATATGGTGAGTATTGATACAATATATTGAGATTTAACTGTTTAACTGTATTTTGTGTCACTAAATTAAATTCAATCAATAATTGTTTTGTCCAATAATAGAAAATTCTCAGTGTTTTTATCTCACTTCAGTCTTTTTATTTCTCCACAATGACAGTCAAACTCACAGACTGACCAACAAAGTATTCAGTCAGTATTCAGACAACAACTGCAGCATTTTATCAAACTTTCACAAACAACCAGCTTCACTGCTAAAAAAAAGACAAACTTTGCAGGGCTATTTCCACAACTTCCAACACGACATCATGAATTCAATTTCTACATCTTTTCTTGTGATTTTTCCTTTTTTCCTGGTAATTTTGACTTTTTTTCTGATAATTTTGACTTTTTTTCTGATAATCTTGCCTTTTTTTCTTGTGATTTTGACATTTTTTCAACTGCTTTTTCTTACAGTAAAACTTAAAATTGAATGTAAAATAATAATTATAAAAAAGAAATCATTAAAAAAATGGGGGGGGGGGGGGGGAAACCCAAACTCTGAAGCGTTATTTCCACATCTTCCTTACCCAATATCCTGTCCACATAGAGCCTATAAATTGACATCTTCTAGTTTCAGATGAAACCAGGATCTCCAGGAGGTTCATAACAGTGAGCCGCTACAGCGAAAAAACTGCAAAAATACTTCCGTTCTGCCATCCGTCGGAAACACTAAATATGGATACTTGGCTCCATAATTCGATATAATATTGCCACTCAAAATATCGCGACACTATACTTTATGGATTTTTCCCCAACCTCTAGTAACATGCAGTAAACTGTGTTGTTGTGTCCTATTTTCAGGCAACACAAAATAGACAAAGTCCAGGATCAGCCAGTGTTTGTTTACAGCTTCTGTGACTCTGTTTACTGATCATCTGTGTGTTTCAGTTGGTTTCTGTCTCAGATCCTCTGTGAACCCGGGTGATCTCAGGTGAAATCTGCTGAGTGATACTTTTTGCTCTCTGATGTTTTGGCGCGCTGTCAGTTGGAAACAGACGAGATTAGCTCTGTTTGTTTAGTTTGGCAGCTTTCAGTCGGTCCATCTGTGGTTCATTCTGGGACATTCAATTATTACACCATCCTGTGTGTGTGTGTGTGTGTGTGTGTATGTGTGTGTGTGCGTGTGTGTTTGTGTGTGTGTGTGTGTGTGTGTGTGTGGGGACCCACCGGCGGGGCTGGAGATGGTGATGATGCGTCCTCTGGTCTGTCTCAGCAGAGGCAGGAAGCTCCTGGTGACGCTCAGCGTGCCGAAGAAGTTCACCTCCATACAGCCCCGAAAGTTCTCCATCAGAGACAACTCAGAGTCCCCGAAGTTCACACACACACCTGCATTATTCACCAGGGCCCACAGACCTGTACACACACACGCACAGACAAAACGACAAACAAGTGTGTTTTACAACAGAGAAAAAATAAACACTGATGACATCATGTCCTGACCCTAACACCTGAGGACCTGACCCTGAGACCTGAGGACCTGACCCTGAGACCTGAGACCTGAGACCTGAGACCTGAGACCTGAGACCTGAGGATCTAAGGACCTGAGACACTTGAGACCTGAGACCTGAGACCTGAGACTTGAATCCTGAGACCTGAGGACCTGAGACTTGAGACCTAAGACCTAAGACCTAAGACCTGAGACTTGAGACCTGAGACCTGAGGACCTGAGACCTGAGGACCTGAGACCTGGGACCTGGGACCTGGGACCTGGGATCTGAGACCTGAGACCTGAGACCTGAGACCTGGCACCTGATATCTGAGGACCTGAGACTTGAGGACCTGAGACCTGAGACCTGGGACCTGGGACCTGAGACCTGAGACTTGAGGACCTGAGACCTGGACCTGAGGACTTGGAGGATTTATTGGAGGGTTTTTTGAAGTGAACGCTGAAGCTTCATTGTCTGAATTCAACCAATCAGCGTTCTCAATAAACTGAACCAGGATTGACTGAAAACTGTAATGTTCAGGGAACAGTCCCATCAGGGCCCTCAGGGTCCTTAAGAGCCAACACTGGGCCCTCTAATGTTCAGTTTGAGCTCAGAACACGTAAAGGAAACGTTTGATTATCAGTTAGTGCTGAAACTGTTTCACATCAAATTCTGAAAACGACACAAACACACTTTTACAAAATGAATAAAATAAAAGATTTCTTCTGGTCTGCTGTTCCTGCAGGTCTGACTGTGTCCTTCAGTCCACTGACTGATTAGACCTGATAACACACACACACACACACACACACACACACAGATTAACCTCTCTCTCTGTTCTGCGAGTGTAAACAAGCCTCTCTCGTTCTTATCTGCTCTGTTTCGGTCTGAACGGTTCCTGAGCCGCCGATGAAAGATAACCGAGAAATGAACATCCAGGCTGGCAGCCGCTCAAACACCTCAGGCCCCGCCCAGCTGACTTCCTGTGCTGCAGGGTGTCGGTGAGAAGTCAGAGTGAACTCTGTCACAGCTACCGGAGGAAACCAGGACAGGCTGGGACCTGCTGCTCACAACAGAAACCTACCTCCTGCTTCCTAATGTCACTTTGTTTATTATCTCAGGTCAGAACCACCAACATCAGACCCTCTCAGACCCTCTCAGACTCTCTCAGTCCCTCTCAGCCTCTGATTATGTTTTCCTCTTTGACAAGATTGTAAAGACAACAAATGGTAAATGGACCTGCACTTATATAGCGCTTTTCTAGTCGCTTTGCGACCACTCAAAGCGCTTTACACTACAGACTGCGCTCATTCACCCTTTCACACACACATTCATACTGGTGGCAGAGGCTACCCTAAACGGTGCCACCTGCCACCATTGGGAATTCATTCACACACCGATGAACACAGCACATCGGGAGCAATTTGGGGTTCAGTATCTTGCTCGAGGATACTTCGACATGTAGGCTGCGATGGTCGGGGATCGAACCACCAACCCTTCGGTTGGGGGCCAACCAACTCTCCCAACTGAGCCACAGCCGCCCAAACACAACTAGCTC